>NW_024080771.1:3070037-3132637 GCF_003009895.1 Hyaena hyaena | reverse complement strand
AGCGTGAGCAGGGGAGGGTCAGAGAGAGAGGGAGTCACAGACTCTGAAACAGGCTCCAGGCTCTGAGCTGGCAGTCAGCACAGAGCCAGATGCGGGGCTTGAACCCACGAACCGCGAGATCATGACCTAAGCGAAAGTCGGACGCTTAACCAACTAAGCCACCCAGGTGCCCCGAGACAATTGTTTTGAGATCAGTAACAGACCTCCCAGTCGTAAAAAAAAAAAAAAAAAAAAAAAATTCAGATTAAAATAGTTTTATATTTGTAAATATCCTTCCCATTTTTTCACATTTCTAGCTGGACCTGGGCCTTGATTTAAGGCTATTTTTGTTTGTAGTTAAAGTACCTAAAAGGGATTTGTTGGTTTATGAAATGGGAGAGTCTGAGGTGGTAGTGGCTTCATAATAGCAGGAGGCAGGGCTCAAAGAGCGTAGGTAGGGCCCTGTCTTCCCTCTGTGTGGCTGTATTCTCCAGGCAGATTCTCTCCAAATGGTGGACAAGAGGGTGACTGACAGTTATATTGTCCCAGCCCAGTGACTCCTAGAAAACAAGTCTCTCTTCTAGTGTTTGCATGGCTATCTTAGAGCTGACTGTGCTTGGTCTTTCTTGGATTGTAGTTTTCAGCACCCCTCGATCATCACTGAGGGCGAGGTAATGGGGGATTTTGTAGGCCTGTTATCATGGTGCCCCTGTGACCAGGAGTTCACAACCACATCATGGCCACATGGAATTGACAAGGGGTTTCCCAACATAATGAAAATGAATTTGGGGTTTTAATAAGCAGAGAACATCTACAGGATTGTTTGTATTGACCACATGGCAGATAAGAATTCTGAACTTGTGCATGGAGTTATCTAAAATATTTCAGTCTGTGAGGTTGTATATCAACGTTTTAGTTTTTATTTTTATTTTTTAATGTTTATTTATTTTTGAGAGAGAGACAGAGCATAAGCAGAGGAGGGGCAGAGAGAGAAGGAGACACAGTATCGGAGGCAGGCTCCAAGCTGTGAGCTGTCAGCACAGAACCTGATGAGAACTCATGAAACGTGAGATCATGACCTGCGCCAAAGTTGGATGCTTAACCGACTGAGCCACCCCGGTGTCCCTAGATTTTTTTTTATGTTTATTTATTTATTTTGAGAGAGAGAAAGAGAGGGAGAACATGAGTGGGGGTGGGCAGAGAGAGAGAGAGGGAGAGAGAGAGTCCCAAGCAGACCCGGCGCTGTTAGTGCAGAGTCCAGAGTGGGGTTTGAACTCACGATCTGTGAGATCATGACCTGAGTTGAAATCATGGGTGGGAAGCTTAACCAACGGAGACACCCAGACACCCAGGTTGTGTATGAATGTAACTATGAATGAATGGATACCTGGGGAGTGGGAAGAGAGGCAGCAGAGGAGCAGCTAGAAGCAGCCCTCCCATCTAGATTGCAATGGCGAATGCCTATCTTTTTAACTTTTTCTCGAGATATAATTGACATATAACATTGTGTTATTTTCAGGTGTACAGGTATGACCAATATATGTATAACATATGTATACATTATAAAATGCTCAACACAAGTCTAAATAACATTCATTGTCACACAGTAACAATTTTTTTTCTTTGTGATAAGAACTTGTAAGGACCTGCTCTCTTAGCAACTTTCAAATATGCAATAAAGTATTAACTATGGTTATCGTGCTTCCTATAGTTGCCCCAAGGCGTTCTTATAACTGGAAATTATATTGTATTATACCAAGGGGGGGGAGAGTGAGGGTAGGCAAAATGAGTGAAGGTGATCTAAAAGTGTAAATTTCTCCAGTTATAGAATAAATAAGCCCCCATCATCTACCTCTGACAACCACCAATCTGTTTTCTGTATCTATGAGTTTGGCATTTTGTGTGTTGTTTTTCTAGGTACCACATATAAGTGAACTCATAGGGTTCTTCCTCTCTCTGACTTATTTTTCTTAGCACAATGCCTTCCAGGTCCACCCATGTTGTCACAGATGGCAAGATTTTGTTCTTTTTTATGGCTGAATAATAGTCCATTATATTATATATATAGTCCATTATATTATATGTATAATATATATATATATATATAATATTTTCTTTTTCCATTCATTAGGCTGCTTCCCTTTCTTGGCTATTGTAAATAATGCTGCAATGAACATGTGCATGCTGGTATCTTTATATATATAACTATATATATAACTATATATATGTGTATATGTGTGTATATATTGTTGTTCTAAAACCTAACATGAGGCCATATATATAACTGTATATGTGTGTGTGTATATGTGTTTATATATATATATATATATATATATATATATATATATATATAGTTGTTCTAAAACCCAACATGAGGCCAGAACTCATGATCCCAACATCAGGAGTCACATGCTCTACCAACTGAGCCAACCAGGCAAGGCATCCCTGCAGATATCTTTTTGGGTTAATGTCCACATTTCCTTTGAATAAATATCCAGAAGTGGAATTGCTGCTGGACGATATGGTAGTTCTTTTTCTTTTTAAGTATAATTGGCACATGTCACATTATTTTCAGGTGTATAACATAGTGATTCAACAAGTATTTAAAGTATAAAGTGAGTATACTCTGGTCTCCATTATTGTAGCTACACCATCGGTCACCACACAACCACAATACCATTGACTATATTCTTTATGCTGTGCCTTTATTTCTTTGACTTATTCATACCATAAGTGGGAGCCTTTATCTCCCACACCCTTCACCCATTTTGCCTGTCCCCCTCTTTGTAGTTTTAATTTTACTTATTTAGTTAGTTTTTGTTTTTGTTTTTTTAATGTTTATTTATTTTTGAGAAAGAGAGAGTATGACCTGGGAAGGGGCAGAAAGAGGGAGACAGAGAATCCCAAGCAGGTCCCACACTGTCAGCACAGAGCCTGATGTGGGGCTGGAACCCACAAACTGTGAGATCATGACCTGAGCCAAAGTCAGTCACCCAGTCGATTGAGCCACCCAGGTGCCCCTCTTCCCATTATTAATTGGATTGTTTGTTTTTTGCTATTCAGTTGTATGAGTTCTTTATATATTTTGGCTATTAACCTTTCATCAGACACATGATTTGCAAATATTTTCTTCCATTCAGTACGTTGCCATTACATTTTATTGATTATTTTCCTTGCTGTGTTACTCCTTTCTTATAATCATTTTTTGGCATTAGTGATTGCCTCTTAAATATTTTAACTTGTTATATTCCTAGTGCATAGAAAAAGCCCATGACATATGGTAGGAGTTCAATAAATACTAAAAATTTTTTTTAATTTTTTAATTTATTTTTGAAACAGAGAGACAGAGCATGAGCGGAGGAGGGGCTGAGAATGAGGGAGACACAGAATCTGAAACAGGCTCCAGGCTCTGAGCTGCCTGCACAGAACCTGCTGTGGGGCTTGAACCTACAAACCGTGAGATCTTGACCTGAGCCAAAGTCGGACGCTTAACCAACTGAGCCACCCAGGCGCCCCTAAAAAATTTTTTTAAATGTTTTATTTATTTCTGAGAGAGAGAGAGAGAGAGACAGCGTGAGCAGGGGAGGGTCAGAGTAAGAGGAAGACACAGAATCCGAAGCAGACTCCAGGCTCTGAGCTAGCTGTTAGCATAGAGCCGACAGGGGGCTTGAACCCACGAACCGTGAGATCATGACCTGAGCCGAAGTCGCTGGCTAATTTTGTAGGTACTGATCACTAATTCTTCTCATCTTACAATACAGTTTTCCACATGCTTGAGAAATGTCAGATAAAGTATCAGTCAGCACATTCTAGGTCATGCACTGAGAACTAATTACCCCCAAATTCCAGTGACTCAAGAACAAAGTTTTTTGTTTGTTTTTCTCATGATATAAATTTGTCACAGTTTGGCTACATAGTGTCTTCACTCTGAGACCCAGTGAAGAACATCCCTTTTGTGGAACATGGCTGGTCTGTGGCAGGTAGGAAAGGACATGTGGTGGACTGGCTCTTAAAGTTCCTACTCTGAAGTTACTTATCACTTTCATTCACAATGTATTGAGCTTAATAGGTCCCCGGCTAAACTTGACTTCAATGGGGCAGGGATCTGCAATCTTAGAAAGGGGTCTGGAAGGAGGGGCATCATGGGAGGAGCCACTATATTTATGGCCAAGTAATACAGTCTTTCACAGATAATGCACCAGATCCATTTTCTCTAGAAGAAAAGTCCTCCATTCTCCTTTGATGGGGCTTGTTTGCCTTATGGGCCTGCTCCACAGCTTGCATGCAGGGACTTCCCTTTACCATCATCTTGGAAAAACCCTTTGTTTGTTACATATATTGGATCCCTGTTTACTGGATTTAGGTCTTTTTCTTTGTTTTACTTTGCTCAATCGCCTTCATTGTCCCAGTAGAAACAGAAAGCAGATTCACGAGGTAAATTTTGAGATGATTCAGGCTTACAAATGTCTTTACTCAAACATGAGTAATAGTTTCACTGAGTATAGAATTCTAAGTTGATAGTATTTTCTTGGAATTTTTTGAAAGTGTGTCTTCATTAACTTCCAGACTGCAACATTTTTTTTGAGGCCAACACCATTTAAAAACATGTTTTTTATGTTTATTTATTTTTTTGGGGGTGGGGCACAGAATCTGAAGCAGGATCCAGGCTCCAAGCTGTCAGCACAGATTCCAACACGGGGCTTGATGTGGGGCTCAGACTCACAAACCATGACATCATGACCTGAGCCAAAGTTGAACCCTTAACCCACTGAGCCACCCAGGCACCCCTAGAGGCCAGTAGTATTTTTTCTCCTTCTTTTATTCATGATATGTTTCCACTCTGGAAGCTTCTGGACTACTTTTTAATCACTGACTAAATTTCATAATAATGTGCCTTTAAATGAGTCTTTTTGCATTCATTGTGTGGGGTGCTTCAAAATAAATAAACCTTAAAAAATAGCATCCAGTTCTTTTTATTTTTAAAATTATTTATTTATTTATTTATTTATTTATTTATTTATTTATTTATTTTAGAGAGGGGAGGTGGGGAGAGGGCATGCATAAGCCAGGGAGAGGCAAGAGGGAGAGAGAGGGAGAATCTCAAACAGGCTCCACATTTTGCGCTGAGCTTAATATGGGGCTGGGTCCCGCAACCCTGGGATCATGACCTGAGCAGAAATCAAGAGTTGACCACTCAACCAATGGTGCCACCAAGGCACCCCTATTTTTATTTTTAAAAAAGTTTTTTTTTTGCAGCTTTATGCCTTTATTTGACAGTCATCATTAGTCCTCAACCACGTTAACTGTAGATTTTTGAAGGTGGTGACAGGTATATAGATAACCAACTTAAAGAGCTTGTTGATGAAGGGTGCCTGGGTGGCTCAGTCACTTAAGCGTCCGACTTTGGCTCAGGTCATGATCTCATTGTTCATGGGTTCAAGCCCTGCATTGGGCTCTGTGCTGAGAGCTCAGAGCCTGGAGCCTGCTTCAGATTCTGTGTCTCCCTCTCTCTCTGCCCCTCCCCTGCTCACACCCTGTCTCTTTCTCTCAGAAATAAAATAAACATTAAAAATTTTAAAGAAAAAAGAGCTTGTTTGATGAATCTTCATCCTCCTTATGTTTTCTGGACAACCGCATGTGGATATGATATGGGACATCCTTATTCATTTGCCTCAGACGGCATTGTTGAGCACTGACTGGTGTCAATGCACACATTTGGCATTGACATCTCCTTCATGGCAAATTTCCAGATCTCTCTAAGTGGCTTCTTGAAACCCACTCCATAGGTGTGCTTATGAATGTTGATGGTGTATTCTCTGATCACTACCTCATTGACGGTGGAAAGGCCCTTCTTTTTCTGGCCACCCTAATTTGCAGGAACCATTCTGCCAGGCTGTGGTTGGAAATGACAGCATCTAACTCTTTTTAAAGGGTACAATATACTCTCTAAACTCTGATTAATAATTAAAAGCAAACAAACAGAGGTGCCTGGGTAGCTCAGTCAGTTAAGCATCTGACTCTTGATTTCAGCTCAGATCATGATCTCATGGTTCATCAGTTTGAACCCCACATTAGGCTCTGTGCTGTCAGTGTGGAGCGCACTTCAGATCTTCTGTCTTCCTCTCTCTTTGACCCTCCCCACTCATAAAAAAAATTTAAAAAATTTTTAAAAAGCATGAGCCACATGTTATATATATATATATATATATATATATAAAATCCGTTGGTGGACATGTGGACATATTTTACCAAACATTTGGCCAAATCCATAGAAAGTACAATACAACACAACACAGTAAACCCTAATGTAAACTATGGACTTTGGATAATAATGTGTCAATGTAGGCTTAAACATTGTGACAGATGTTCCATTCTGGCGGGGGATGTTGATAATGGGGGAAGCTATGGTTATGTGATGACAGAAGGCATATGGGAAATCTATGTATCTTCCACTTAATTTGCTAAGAACCTAAAACTAAAAAATTAGTCTTTTTGGGGGAGGTACCTGTCTGGCTTAGTCGGTGGAGCTTGCGACTCTTGAACTCGGGGTTGTGGATTCAAGCCCCATGCTAGGTGCAGAGATTACTTAAAAATATTAAGTTTATTTTTAAAAAAATGATCAGGTTAAAAAAAAAAGATTAGTTGATGATTGAAGATATAGGGGGAACTTAGCAATGTAAATGACCTTTCCTATTTTATCAGAAATCTTCCAACCTAGGTGGGAATTGGAGCCTTTGGCTCCATCTACAGGCAGAGTCACTCTGTGTCTAAGTCTCTGTGCCTTAATGTTTCCTAAAATATGTTCCATAGATGTTCTCCCTGCCAAAGAGTTCCTATGGTCATATGAATTTAGGAAATATCATATTCCTTCTTGGAGACACAACCATACTAGCAGAAGAAAGGCTCTGAAAAATCCTACAGTAAAGAAGCTTTAAATTTATTGAACTCACAGCTTCTTAGACATATTTTATCAAAGAATCCTTTCCTCATGTAAGAGCTTTGCATATCTACTGAAATGACGCCATAGAATTACATACAGTTCATGATATTCTGGATCAGTCCTATTTATGGTGTGGAATTTGGGAATTCATAGGCCAAACGTTTCCATACTTGATATTGTTAATCCTGTTTTAGATGGCTTCTGGCTTTGTATTCTGAATTTAGAGGCTCCAAGGGTAATTCTGACAGTATTCATTAGGTCTGCTGCATTCCTATTCCAAGGAAAAAAGAAAATTGTGTCCTGATAGGATCTAGTGATGAGGGTTTTCAATCCTTTATTCTGTAAGGAGGAGACAGACAGGGACAGACCCTTACTGAATGGAAGTAGAAAGTGGGGCTAACATGGCAGTAGGGTGGGACGGGCTAGACCATTTCTGACTTAAGGATATTAAGTAAACCACCAACTAGCTCAAGGAAATTAACTGGTCCCCCAGCCCGGAGCCCATGTGCTGTTTGGGACTGTTTGGGACTACTCTACATAGAAGCCCCAGCTGAGGGCCAGCGGAAATCCAGTGCATCTCCTGCTCACTCCCTTGGGCATAAAGACGATACCTAATCAACAACACTTGTGCTTATGGAGCTGTGTCCAGCCAGAGGGGTACATTTAAAAAGTTCTGTTAAAGGCACTGTGACATAAGAAGAAATACATCTTTGGTCTCTGCCTCCAGGTCCTGACACAGAGCTCCTAAAATCCTGTAATTTCCTGAGTGATAGGCAAGATAGGAGCATTTTTTTTTGTTATAATATTTAGTCTTTCCTGACACAAGAGCTTCTAAGATCCATCTGCAAATGGTAGAAGAAAAAGATCCTATACCTACCAGTGACAGTGAGGCCTGCCGGTGTATTAAGAAATCTTCTTGAGTCTCTCTGCATCCCTGACACTGTGTGGGGCCAACCGACTTCAAGTTTAGGAAGAGAAAGGATGAAAGGTTTGGGGATGAAGAACCTTTGATTCCTAGGTGGCCACATGGTCCCCGATGGATGGAGCACCACCTGTGCTGCAATTTACTAAAGGTAAAAGTTACCAATGGAGTTGGTTTGCTGGATGCATAAGAAAATGCAGTCCAATAAGCAAAAGATAAAATATACAATCTCTTGGTTACTGTTACCCATAATAACTAAAATTGTACTAAAACAGAGCGCTGAGTTGAAACCTGATGCTAGACCAGGCTCAGATTTCTGTTTGATCTGAACGTAGGCCACTGGCCTCAAAGCCCCCTTCAGAGGGAAGAACTATGCAGGCACAACAGAGGGTGCCTCTAAGACCTTTGGCCGCCGATAAGATAGTCCCATTGGAAGGGGGCAAAACGACTGAAAGCAGGGGGTACAGTGTGGCAGGGTGCCATTTTGTGGGCAGGTATCATCCGTTTCTTGAAGACCCTTTATGAAAATGGACTTCCAGAGTCAGTTAGGGGGAGTGGCTTTGGTTTTGAATGCTGTAGATAGAAGAGCATGTCTGGGTTCATACAGGACCCATAGCTACTACTGAAGAATCACAGATGGCTATGCATGATCCAGACACTTGATCCTGAGGGAACAGCCAGCCTCATAGACTGGATAAAAGCCACTATAAGATCTGTTTACCCTGAGAAGGGAGACGACCCAACTCTCTCTATAAATGCAAGTGGAACACCATAGAAGAAGCAGCTGATACGTTTCATATGCAAGCCATGTAGGACTGGTTTCATGATAATCAGGATAGTCACTTACTGAATATGCCCATTATGCAAGTCATGGTGAACGCTGTGGTTGAGGGAGCCCCCTTTTTAGGGGCACCCCATTATAACAGCAGTGCTGCATAACTAAGGAACAGTCTTAGTTCCTTATGGAATTTGCTGTCTTAAGCTTCCCCTCATTGGTCTTACAGATGCTTATTAAAACATAGTTAACAAGGGAGAGGCAGAGGGAAGAGTAAAGGACTGGTTTTAGGAAGATGAAAAATTTAAAATGGCTATTAAGAAATAAGGTGGATAAAAGAAAGAAATATTGATGGGGTGAAGAAAAGAGACAAAAGAGGTCAGTCAGGGCTCCTGGCTGGCTCAGTCAGGAGAACATGCGACTGTTGATCTTGGGGTCGTGAGCTCGGGCCCATGTTTGGTGTAGAGATTACTATAAATAAATAAAATCAATTGATCAATCAATCAATAAGACAGCCACAGGACTCATCCCAGCAGGGTGAAAATTGTTAGATGGTTATTTAAACAGGAGTTAATCAAACTGATATTGATAGACTTAAAACACAGGTCTTAATACTGCACTGTTACTAAAAGGTTGAGCAGGCCCATGAGACCCTGTAATGCTCCTCCAACATGAAAGGGCTCCAGACAAGTCAGCTCTACTTATCCCAGTTTGGAGCAACTTTAAAAGTGAGAAAGCAAAGACTACAATGAGCAATTGGACCTGCAGTAAGTTGGAGCAAAAGAGTGAGGCAGATTAGTCAAGATAAAGATTGACAAAAGGGCCAGAGTTTCTCTGCTCCACTTCCTAGCTGAGAACCCAAAGCCTTCTACACAAGAGTGAGTAAAATGATCAGGGGATGGAGAAGTTTCCTAGAGTTCTTGTAAGGGGAGCCTCTTGCACGGTGTACCAAACACATTGGGGAAGCCCTCCGTGGAGGGCTATAATTAGATGGAGACAATGTGAAATGTAGGCACCATTAGGATTGTGAAGATCTAGAGCATTTCAGTGGGATTATGTGAAGAGATCCGGTCTTCTTTCCCTTCCATGGTGCTTAGCCTTATGGTGGTCCTGTGAGTGTGACTCTCAGAAAGGTCAAGGGTACGCTCCACAGTGCAGCAGCAAGCAAACGAGGGAGCTAGGAGTGTAGGTTCACAGAAGGTTGGAACAGCTCTGGGTGGGGGTGGTAAGATCAGCTGAAACTCAGTAAGGGTTGGAGGTCAAAGCCAGGGTAGAGGAGGAAAGGAGAAGAGAGGGTCAATAGCCAGGCTTTGAGGTAGCAGTGGTTTATTTCCCCAGGCATCTAGGACATCCCTTAGGAGAATATATCTTGAAGGATGAAGAAGACCACGTGTGTGCCATCCTGGGCATCGAGTCTAGCAGGTACTGGATAGAAAAAGTTATATATCAGGTTTTAAGAGATGTGTATGTGTGTGCTTGCATGTGTATGAGTGTGTGAGCTGGAGGACAGTCAGCAGGATGGAGACAATAACAGCAGGAATTTGGGCTCATGGAGCAGACAGGGTTACAGACAAGCACTAGACAATTTCTTAATACACAGTGTGTGTCCCTGTCATTGGCAGGCATCGAGGAGGGAAAGAAATCTTTTTGTTTACCTTTCTTTACCTTTTTCTTTACCCTTCTAAGTTTTCGACCGGCACTCATAACAAAAGATAGATTAACAAGAGAAGAGAATACATATTTATTTAATATAAGGTGTACATGATGCAGGAAGCTTCATAAAGAAATGAATACATAAAGAAATTATGAAACCTGCGTGCTTTTATGCTAGGTTTGCTGAAGACTTGTGGGAAGGTGTTGGGACAAAGGTTATGAAGTAAGTGTACTAAACTGGCAAAAACTTAGCAAGAATGTGCAGATATTTTCTGGGCCTGTTCATCTTTAGTGATAAGAAATCTCCTTTCTTTTGGGATTAGGGAGGGGTCCTTTCACATGAGGGTTTTATTTCCTGTTTCAGGAGAAAATCAGAAAGTCACTCCTGCGCATGCTATTTCTCAAATTTCTTCAGCTTAAAATATTCAGTATGGCAGC
Source organism: Hyaena hyaena (assembly GCF_003009895.1). Lineage (NCBI taxonomy): Eukaryota > Metazoa > Chordata > Mammalia > Carnivora > Hyaenidae > Hyaena > Hyaena hyaena. The sequence continues at coordinate 3,121,930 of NW_024080771.1, read as the reverse complement.
GTGTCCTGTTTTGGAGTAACTGTGTTCATCACAGGCATATATGTTGAATGAGTAGATGAGCAAATGGCTTTCGCCTGCAGGTGATGCTGGGGTATGGCTGGGAGAGGAAGGAACAACCCTTGCTCGGACTGACGCCAGTCGGCATGACTTTGTCTGGCTGCCTTCCGCTGGTCCCTCCCTGGGGTCATGTCTCTCCTCCTCGCTGGCAACATGGCCCACTTCCAACCGCAGCATGTCCTAGAAACACAGCATGATCCAATGTTACAATTGCACAGGACTGCCTGGCGGTTCCTCCAGCTTCCAACTCACCCCTTCATCCCTTCTGCTGATGCAACTGTCAACTCCCTTAGCTTGCCCATAGCCTCCCCTTGACCTGGCAAGGAGAGTGGACTAGAAAAATGTATGAAGCCCTTCCTCTTGAACCTGGTTTTTGTGATCTCTATCATTCAGGTGTGCAGCTGTCTTCAGTGGGCAAGGAGAACGCTAGATGAGTGAAGTCAGCTGCCATGATTCACGCAGACCCAGCTGTCCCTGGAAGGAAATGTTCAATGTCACCTTTATTTTAACACAGAGACAATACAGTGAAAAGACAAAGGGATACATTTCAGAGAAATGTAAAGCAGACTTTAAAATTCTTCAACATGCCTCTCGCGGAGAGATGGGGTCAAGTTTCCACCTCTTGAATCTGGGCCCAATAGAATATGGCAGAATTCACAGCATGTCTGATGTCTTTGGGGTGCCTGGCTGGCTCAGTTGGTAGAGCATACAACTGTTGATTGCAGGGGTGTGAGTTACAGCCCCATGTTGTGCATAGAGCCTACTTAAAAACAAACACAAAAACAAAAACTTATGTCTTTGACTTCTTGTTCCTTGGAACCCATCCGCTATGCTCTGAGGAAGCCAAGCAGCTACAGAGAGGCCACAGGTAGGTGTCCTGGCTGATGGTCCCAGCCGACAGCCAGCATTGACTATAGATGTGAGTAAGTGTGCCCTTACATGATTCAGGCTCAGTTTGAACGGGGCAGCGAACAGGTATTGATCCTTGCCCAAAAAAAAAAAAAAGCTGTTAAACCACTAAATTTTGGGATGGTTTATTACGCTGCAATATATTACTGATTCAGAGTGCCATTGACAATTATCAAGAGAGGAAAGAATGAGAAGGCATAAATAGCTGGAATATACAGGAGGTATTTTTTGGCTTTGTTTTTCTTTTTTTACTCTACAAATGAGAAGGGAAAGAACATCCTATGAATAACGAAAAGGATTTTGAAAAGGAGGGGGGACAAAAAGGAAGGAAAGAGAGGTGATTGCTAAGATGATGCCTCTCAAAACAGTCACAAGTAAAAAGTTCTTGAGGAAGTCATTGAACTTATTTAACAACTGCATGGGATTCTCTCCCTCTCCCTCTCTCTCGGCCCTCCCCTGCTTGCACTCTCTTAAAAAATAAATAAACTTAAAAAAAAGAAGAAGAAACAACACCTGCTATCTTCCTCCCTCTTGTTCAGTGATGTTACAAATTTATTTCCATTGCAAGGAAATTTAAATAATTATAAAGAATGCACAGTTCTAGACTTTGTTTTTTATATGTTATATATATGTACACATATATATATATACACACATATATATAAGATAGATGTTTTAAAGAAAAGGGTAAATATGGTAGAACCAAGCCAAATTACAGATTCTTTCTCTGGAATGTTTTCTCACACCACCAACCAATTCTCTGATTCCCTGGACACCAACTAAATGGGAAAAATAATTTTTCTTTACTTCTGACACCAAACACATGGATTTTCCATGCCAAGGAATTCTTACGCGAACAGCCTGGGGTTAGTGCAGCGCCACAGGTTAAGAACTCAGTCCCACAACTGTCCCACTCCCTCAATCTAACATGTTAATTGAAAGTCCAGGTTTTCCCCATTGCTTCTGGTTGACTAGGTAAAAATCTAGGGTCCCACACCCTTACCTCAGGCTCAATAATTTGTTAGGGTGACTCACAGAACCCCGGAAAACGTTTCCTTACTAGATTACAAGTTTAAAAAAAAAATTTTTTTTTACTGTTTTATTTATTTCTGAGAGAGAGAGAAAGAGAGAGAGCATGAGCAGGGAAGGGTCAGAGAGAGAGGGAGATACAGAATATGAAACAGGCTCCAGGCTCTGAGCTGGCAGTCAGCACAGAGCCCAACAAGGGACTTGAACTCATGAACCGTGAGATCATGACCTGAGCCAAAGTCGGAAGCTTAACCGACTGAGCCACCCAGGCGCCCCAGATTACAAGTTTATTATGGAAATCTACACCTCAGATCCAGCCAAACTGAAGAGGTGCATAGGACAAGGGCTGGGCCAAGGGGCATGGGACTACCAAGTCCTCCCCAGCCATTGCACCCTCTCAGCACTTTGATGTGGCCGGCAACCTGGAATCTCCCTTCCTTTTTTTTTTTTTTAAGTTTATTTATTTTGAGAGAGTTCATGCACAAGTGGGTAAAGTGGCAGAGAGAGGGAAAGAGAGATCTCAAGAAGGCCCAGGAACCGTAAGATCATGACCTGAGCCGAAACCAAGAGTTGGATGCTAAACCGACTGAGCCACCCAGGCACCCCTGGAAGTTCTCTTCCTCAGTTGGAGTTTTTTAATGCAGTTTCATTATGTAGACACGAATGATGACATCATTGGTCATTGGTGATCTCCAGCCTCTCGCCAGACCCTAGAGGTCAAGGGGTGGGGCTCAAAGTTTCAACCCTCTAACATGTGGTTGGTTCCTTTGGCAGCCTCTATACTTAGGGGATTTCCAAAAGTCACCTCATTAACATAAGCTCACGTGTGCTTGAAAAGGGCTTGTTACAAGTATCAAAGTAGTCTCCTTTCACCTTTAATACTCCGCAGCTATATCAGGAGCTGGGAACAAAACCCAAATATTACAGCAAAAGATGCTTCTATCACTCTTATCAGTTAGGAGTATTACAAGTGCTTTCTTTAGGAGCTTGTATTGTACACATTTTGCATTATATCACATCACATCTCCCATCCTTAAAAACAAGTGAAATGAATAAAATAAAACATAATTTTATTTCCCCCAGATGTTCTAACGGACGATGGAAGCTGATAGTAGATCTGGAGAGAGCTTCTTAGATTAGGCAGGAGCAAAATGAGGAGAAAAAGTGTGTCAATCATTGCAGTAAAACTAATAATAATACGAAAATGGAACTTGGCATTCAAAAGACAGAGGAAGAACCCAGGCTAGAAGAAAAATACCCATGAATAGAAGAATTCTATGAGTGCATTGCACTATAGATTAATGTAGTACAAGTTCATATTCAATAAAAGAACCCAGTTTACAGATGATAAAACACAGATTCAAATGAAAAAGCAGATTATGAAATTATCTCATCTTGTATTTCAGCTTAGTACTTGATTGAAATCGAGATTTAAACAATGCGATTACAAATCTCATAAATTAGAATCAAAGTGTCAGACAGAATATAGGTGAATCAAATTTCTGGTGTGGTGTTAAGTATACATATATACAAGAAAAACTTGAGATTTCTAGAGAGAAGATGATAGATATGAACAAAAAAGTAAAGTCCATGTAAGCATAATTGGTTCCCTATTATTATTTGAGAATATTTGTTGAACATTATGTTTCCTAAGACTTAACAGAAACTTTGTATACTTATTTAAATAAGATTTTGAGGGGTGCCTGGGTGGCTCAGTTGGTTAAACGTCCGACTTCGGCTCAGGTCATGATCTCATTGTTTGTGGGTTGGAGCCCCGCGTTGGGCTCTGTGCTGACAGCTAGCTCAGAGCCTGGAGCCTGTCTTCGGATTCTGTGTCTCTCTCTCTCTCTCTCTCTGACCCTCCTCTGCTCATGCTGTCTCTCTCTCTCTCTCAAAAATAAATAAAACATTTAAAAAAATGTTTGTTTCCTTACTCTTAATGATTGTATTTATAATTTATTTCTATTCTTTTTTAGTGTAGTGTTTTAGACAACTGATACCCTAATACCTATTTTGTCATCATTATTATGGAAAAAAATTTGAGTTCCAAACAATCACTGTATTTGTGAACACACAAATACATTGGGAATTTTCAGACTGGTATTTTAATAGAGGTAAAGGATTTGGAAGTGCTTATTTCATGCATTTATCCATTCATTCCTCTGTAAGTTCCTGGAGGAGAAAGATTCTGCAGATTTTTTTCATTGCTCTGTGTCTCTAGGCCATAAATAGTAATTGGCATATAGTAGGTACTCTGTAAATGTTTGTCAAATTCACTAATCCATTCATTTCAACAAACATGTATTGATCACTGTTCTAGATGCTGAGGAAGCAAAGGTAAGGAAGTCATTGTTCTTGTTCCTAAGGAGCTGAAGGTATACTGGCAGAAACACATACTCTGTGGTGATAAAAATATGTTGATATAAGTATATAAATGAGAGTAGCTTATATGGTGGGCGCTGGGGCTAGATGAATTTTACAGGGAAATAGACTTTAAGAAAAGGATGTATTATGGGGCACCTGGGTGGCTCACTCGGTTAAGCATCTGATTCTTGATATCAGCTTAGGTCCTCATCTCACTGTATGTGAGATGGAACCCTGCATCCAACTCTGCACTGACAGCGTGGAGCCTGCCTGGGATTCTCTTTCTCCCTCTTTCTGCCCCCCTGCCACTCTCTCTCTCTCAAAAGTAATAAATAAACATTTTTTTAAACAGAGAAAAAGATGTAATAATATAAGAAAAGAGAGGGGACTCCTGGCTGGCTCAGTTGGAAGAGCATTTGAGCCTCATGTTGAGTGTAGAAATTACAAAAGACAGACAAAAAAAAAAAAAAAACCAAAAAAGAAAAAACAAACAAAAAACTCCAAACAATTAAAATATATATATATGTATAAGAAAAGAGGAGAAGGGCACGTGGCTGGCTCAGTCAGTTAAGTATACAACTCTTGATTTCAGCTCAGGGCATGATCTTGAGTTCATGGGTTCGAGCTCCGCACTGGGCTTCGTGGTGCTGAGAGTAGGGAGCCTACTTGGGATTCTTTCTCTCCCTCTCTCTCTCAAAATAATAAATAAACTTAAAAAAACACCCAGATTGCTCAAACCTGCCAAAGATGAATTCGAAAGCATATTTTTCTGATGGTTGAATATTTGACTACAATGGTATGTGGTGAAGATGCATTGATAAATGAGTTGCTTTGTTTTAATCAGCTGCTAATAGGATCACTCTTACTACATAGCCATTCTTTTCAACTCCCATACAAATATTTTAAAGTAAAATCTTCAGAGGATCATACATTATGTGTCGGTTTCCACGTCACTCAGGTGATTTCATGTACTGATCCTATGTACCTCAAGCAACTGAAAAGTGCGGATTCAAGCTTAACAAATTTCTCTCTGAATATTGTGGCTTGAAGGGGAGCAGAGTGTGTGACCCCAAAATATGCCATATTGGCATGTAGATTGTTTTGAGCTGAAAACAATCAAAACCCAGCAGACTGAAGAAAAGCTTTAGTTCTCTCTTTACTACACAAAAGAATTTAGAAAGGGTGTCTGGCTCAGAGAGAGAGCTATTACTGGAGATATCTTTTATCTGAATGACCTATCTGTATGTCAGGGCAAACATCTATTTACAAAACATCTGCTCTTCTTATCATCCTCTGAATCACCCTCCTCCCATCTGAAGCCCCATGCTCCTCTCCCATTTCTTAGTTTAGGATGGCATATAAACCTCAATTGTCCTATTCATCCTTGGGTCTCGTGCTTATAGGGCTCCCATAGGTATATGTCATTAATGTTTTTTCTGTTAGTCTGTTTTATATCAATTCACCATCCAAAGAATATAGCAGGGTAGAGGAAAATATTTCCTCCTCAACAGAGTATTAAAAATTCAATCTATTTGGGTATAAATGTAACATGCCCATGGCCTCCTAGTTAGCAAGTGTATGACCAAAGACTTAAAGTTGGTTATAAGAAACATTTACAGTGGCGATACAGTTTTCAGTTGACTTTAATTAATTAAATTAAAGGGGATGAGATTTCTGACCACTCTAGGGTCATTTGCAAACACATAAACTCGTCCATTAATCCAAATGCATTTACTTCCACCCTCTTGCTGTTGGATGCTGGGGTTACAAAGATAAATGAGACACAGAGCCTGCCCTGAAAAGATGCACTGTTTGATGAGGAGAGATGGGCTCAAAACAGTTAATATACCTACGATGTCGGAGAAAAGTGAGTCAGGAGGCAGCCCTGGCCCACTCAGAGGAGTCAGACAATGCCTCTCAAGGAGTAGATTTTGGAATTATTTGAAGGATGATTTTCTTCATCAGGTGAGGGGCGATGGACTAAGGGGAGAGGAAAGAGCCTATGGAAAGGCAAGGAAGTGACAGGCTTGTCAGGAGAACTACTTGTAGGAAAGGCATGTGTTTATTCAAACATTCAACAAGTATTTAAATGTTGACTAGATGCTAAGTTTGAGTAGCTCGAAGTCGCTAAACAAGGACTAGTGCAGATTTAGGAGGGTAAACATGTTATGTGTGAAGGAATTGGCAGAGGGGAAGAGGGGAAGGGGTTTTGAGTTCTAAGAGGAAAATGTAGCTGTAGCTACTATCTTACCACATGCCAGGCCCAGTTTAAAGGGCTTTAATAACATTTAAGTACATATTATCATATGTAATCTCTTGAACGAAAGAATAAATGGACTCATTGAATAAGTAACATTTTCAGAGCCTAGTTAGCAAGTGGGTCAGGAGGCTTGCTTATCTAATTCTGGTGCCCTTGGCCTAACCACTAATAGACTATTATTGTCTTCCCAGTTGTAGATAGAATTATCAGTTTTAGGTGATGACTAAAATCACAGGCTGGGTAAACATTTTCCAGCTGGAGACTGATACTGGGAAGGAACCCTGGGAATCATAATGCAAATGGAGAAGTCTGTGAAAACACAGTAATAATTCTATTTCTATACTTATTTATTTTTGGCCAGATTATTTCTGGTGCCATTTACCAAATGAAGGGCTGAATTTCACTGGGGTTAGCCGGGTTGAAGTCGTCTACACATCTGTCACCCACATCAAAACCAGGACGAATCAAGAAGTAACTCGAGTTTTCTGGCACTCTTGACTCCACAATCTAGGATCTAGGGCACTGTTCTAAGATGGTCCTCGTTTTTGGTTCCGGGGATTTCTTTTTCATGTGATCGCATACGATTATTATTATTATTTTCTTGGTGGAGAGCTTTGGCCAAGCTGCCGATCTTGGAGAGCAGGTGATTACCGATCACTAGCGTTTTCTGGGCGAGACGGTTGCACTAACCCCCTCCCCTCCTCCCCCGCCCCCCTCCTCCCAGCGTCTGGAAAGGTGCAGAATCTGCTAAACCGTGCATCGCACAGCGGCGGCCGGAGCAGACGCGGGATGGTCGCGTGTCCCCAGCAGAGCAGAGGGGGGCAGCCAGAGAGCCTGGAAAAGGTAAGGGCAGAGAATCCGGGCGCGTAAGGGCGTCTAGAAAGAGCAGAAGGTCAATTGGGCGGGGGAGACAGTTGCTGAGTGCAGGTGTGGAAAGGGCTGCCTCAAGGCCCACCCTTTGCAGCCGAGGGGGCGGGGAGCCAGGCCAGGGCGCCTCGCGGGGGACAGGGAGACTGCGGACTGGGCGCGCTCCCCAGTCACTCTCTCGCCCTCGTTCCCAAGGCCTTAGAGAACGGCCCCAGCCCAGAGGCCCAGCCTGCCGGCGCCAGCACCGCAGCGCCGGCCGCGGCCGCTACTGCGGGGGGCCGGACCGCCGCCAGGGGGCGGGAGCTGCGCCGCGAACAATGGCCGCGCTCGGCCGCGGGCCGGCTAGAGGAGGAACGGAGCGAGGGCCGGAGCCGGGCGCGCGGCCCGGGTCCGCGGAGGTCCGGGAGCGCGCGCGCGCGCGCCGGGCTCGCAGGGACGCGGGAGCGGCTGCGCAGGCGGGGGCGCGCGGCGCGGGCCCGGGAGGGCGCGGCGGGAGCGCTAGGAAGGCGGGCGGAGGCGGGGGGCGGGGAGCCGGAGGGGTGGAAGCCGGCGGCGGCGGCGGCGGCGGCGGCGGCGGCCGAGCGGGGTCAGTCCTCTGTAGTGCTTGCCAATGTTGGAGCCGTCTGCAAAGTGTCCCTGGCAAGAAGGTAAATACCCTCGTTGGGGGCGTCCGGGAGGCCCCGACTTCCGCCCCGCTGGCGGAGGAGACAGAGGGCGCTGGGGAGCCTTGCAGGTCCTCGGCGCGCGGCGAACCCCGAGAAAAGCGGCCCCTTGGCGGCCTCCCCTCCCCCGCGCCTTCCCTCCCTCCTCGGGATCTCTCCAGGCGGGAGGGGGGAGGGGAGGAGGGCCGTGGGGGTGCGGAGGAGCCGGGGACGGGGCGAATGAATTGGGGGGGGGGCGCGTGTGTGGAGGGGTGGGACGACACAGGTGTCCGGAGGGGAGGAGCCGGGAGGAAGGCGAGGAGGCCGGCATAAATGGAGTGCCGCGGTTGGGGGTGGGGTGGGGGAGGCAGGCTCCCGACGGAGGGCGCGGAAAGATGGGGTCTTGGGGGCCCGGGGGGTAACTGCCCGAAGAGAGGCCGGTGGGTGAAGCGGCGGTGTGGGAGGGAGGGGGAGGGCCCGAGGGTGGGTCCCTGCGGAGGGGAGGGGAGGCGAGGAGAGATGGAGCGAGGCCGTAGGAGGGTCTGCAGGGAATGGCCCTCGGGGCGCGGGAGGAGCGGCGGGCCGGGGGCGCGCCTTGGGGTGGTGCTGGTGGCTATTTCTGTATAATGGGCAAGTGGTGAAGACGTAACACGCCGAAATGGGGAAGGTAGGTGGGGCCGAGGGGGGCAAAATATATCCTATGACTGGCAAGTTCTGCTGTGGCTCGTTAAGAACTACTACCGTGAGGGCTCGGCTTAAAGGGGTAGTTGGCAGTTAGTGACCTTGCCGAGGTGAAGGGAATTGGGCGGAGAGACAAAGATCGGTTACGGAATCCACTGTGTGAGGGCAGAGCCTCCAGTGCCTCCCGGGGGAGCCGGGGATTGTGATGAGGGGGGTGTTCTGCAGAGGCAATCGAGGAGACGCTGAACTGGGATCCTTAGGGAGGGGGGCGGGGATAATGGCCTCGGGCTTCTGGAAGTCCCTGGAAATACGTGCAGAATTTTGCATTTGTGAATAATTTTCTTTGGAAGGGATCCATATTCAGCGTGACCCCGCCGCTTCCCACACCCCCAAAAGGTTAAGAACTCCTAGGGTAGTGGTGGACCGTTCAATTAAGGGAATGCACTAAAGGGCTTTGAAGTGGGCGGTTCCGGCACCAACGATGGAGATGATCCTTTAAAGGTATTTCACTGTTAGCGGAAAACCCTTATTTTTAATATTTCGATTTCACAATTTTGGTGAACTTTTGGCGAGCATTCTCTTCTGATGCATCCTTTCATTTTAAGAAACCAAGAGTTCAAGAACACTTGAACTCGAAATTGTGATGGGGAGGCAGGATAATAGTAACCTTGTAGGAGAAAAGATTGCAACGTTTCTCCAGGAGGGCATTTCTTTTCCTAGTCCTTTCTAAAGATGATTCAAATATACTGTTGTGAATTGAGCTGCGGTGGAAAAAAATTAGTTAATAAAACAATCAAAACCCAGACATCCTGTATCTCATTTGTTTTGTAATATGGCAAGTGTTTGATTTTTCCGTTTGTCTATATTTTGCTGCAAACCAGAGATCTCCTCTATCACTGGAATCGTAGATTTGCTGCATTTTGCAGCAGGCCTATATTAAATTTGTGAGGCATTTATACCAAACTATGGGGTGTGTATGCTGCTGCTTTTTTTTCCTGCTATGATTTCAGCTCAAGTCACCATTGCCACATGTCATTATGTAGCAGTGTAGTTTGAAATTTATTTGTAAGTGATCGTTAGTTGGTAGGATATGGTGCATATTTCCTAACAAATTACTGAATTTTCCTCAGAAATCCATTTTGTATTTGTAAAAATGTTGCTGTATAATCAGAATATGTATTGTTAACTACAGATGGAATGCCATGTAATTTTTAAGTTTTAACTTTTTATTTGGAAATAATCTCAGGCTTGTGGGAAACTAGCAAGAATAAGAATAATACACAGAATATTCATATAACCTTTACTCAGACTCACCTGTTACCATTTTATTTACTTATCACTAGATCTGGATCTGTCGTATGTACATAATATTTTTTCCCTAATCATTGAGGGTAAGTTACACTGTGAATCTTTATTCCTCATCAGCATGGAAAACCATATACATTTTATATTTTAGCTTCCTTGGCTTGCCTGGATGAAGTTCTAGGAAAGAGTGGCTTGGTTTGGTTTTTAACCAAGAATATCGGAAATATCTAAGATGATCAGACTTTTCAGTGTGTAAACAGCACAGAAAGTGGGGCTGAGTGGTTTTCCTGTTTTAGGATCAGATTCTGGAAGATATAATTGGCCAATACGTTGGGATTTTTTCTTTGTAGATAACCTCTTTACTGTTACTCCCTCCTTTTGTTCACTTTGAGTTCTGGGTATCTGATAATTTATGTGTACAGATCATAATAAAGAGAAAAGCCTAGATACTGTAAAATTGAATTGTGTTACTATGAGACTGAGTAGTTGGAGACATGCACAGTATGATCAAATTATGTGTAGATATATTAGTGCCTCTTATAGGCACTCAAGAAAATATTAGATGAGTGTCTAGAATCCATAATAATTATAATTTATATGTATCTAATTATTTGATTTTAAATAAATCACCAAAGTTCTAAAGGAACCTTGCCATTATGTTGTCTGAGAGATCAAGACCTTTGTGACAGGAAAAATTTTAAGAGGTGAAGTCTTTACGTATTTGTTATTTATGTATTTATTAATGTGTAATAAAGAAATGAGGACTTCACACCAGACCATAGTAGGTTTTAATCCTAGCGGTGGACTATGGGGATGTAACAACTTCTAGAAAAGCAGAGATAACCCCTACATCCCAAGGTGATGAGGATTACATGAGTTAATATAAAAATGGCAAAATAGAGCATGTGGTATATAACATTAGTGTTTGTTAAATGTTAGTTTTTTTTCTTGGTTGGTGGTGAGTTTTCTATATACTTAGAATCTTTCACAGGCTCTTAAGAGATTTTAAAATTTATATTAAATTATTTTGCTTTTCTTTTTTTAAATGTTTTATTTATTTCTAGGAGAGAGAGAGAGACAGCGTGAGCAGGGGAGGGTCAGAGAGAGAGGGAGTGACAGACTCTGAAACAGGCTCCAGGCTCTGTGCTGACTGCACAGACGCGGGGCTCAAACCCACGAACCGCGAGATCATGACCTAAGCGAACGTCGGACGCTTAACCGACTAAGCCACCCAGGCGCCCCTAAGTTGCTTTTCTTACATAAAAGTTTTTTTGGGCGCCTGCTTCTAAAAAGAAATGAAATTAAAAAAAATATTTTCTAATGCTTTTTAAGGACCCCATGAAGCTTTGAGCTGATACTTAGTTTTATGGTACATTGGAGCCTATGAATGGTATAGTAATTGTTTTGCTTTTCATATTGTCCAGCAAAGCATTTAAGAGAAGATTGCCTGTCAGTTGTGGGATGGTGCTAATATAACAATATGTAGAGAAATTAATAATGCTGTTTTATGAAGCAATAATCAAATGTTGAAGTTTTGTACAGCTTTCAATTTATCACATGGGTAAAATCTGATAATAAAAGCAGCAAGTTATATCAGCAATACATTTCACATACTTGTTGGACTTCCAGTTCTTCATGAGCAGCAAATCTTCTACAGTTGGTAGTGCCCTCTCTCCGTAAATTACTCTGCCTGTTTTCATGTAGTAGCTTGGAATCTGGAACTGCGTGTCCTAATGTGCCTGACGGGATAACACTGTAGGGCATTTTTGGGACATGTGAATAGGTTTCTCTAAAAGTACTTTGCTGTAATTGGAATGAACTGCAGCTGGAAACTTTTTTGATAGTGGATGGAGAAGTGGATTTTATGAAATCATAGGGAGTATAAAGCTGCTCTGCATTTTATTGATGTTTTATTAAGTTGTTTTAAATGTAGGACAGTAGAGCAGGCATGTCTGTAAAGAAGGAGTGAAGTGTTAAAGATGTGTCCCTGTGGGCATTCTGAATTGTCCTACTATGGTTCTGAATTATAATTTATGTATATATTTTTATATTTTATAGTATTTTTATAGTATAGTATATAATTTTCATAACTTGGTAAAAAGAGAGTAAGTTCAGAATATTATTAAGTTACCTCATGGAGTGCTGTTATAGACATATTAGTTTCATGTTTTAATTTATATAGATCTTTATAATTGTGAAGGAGAGGCTTACAGAATACTTAAAATTTTATGGTCAATTTTAAGCAGTTTTGTCTTTACTTACAACTACCTTTTGTATCGGAAGATTAGAACTTCAAAAAATGTAACCTTCTGTCTTATTGTGCTCACTTCTTGCAATCAGCCCACTAGTGTTACAGACTGTAATATCAAAGAGCACCCCTGTATTTACTGCAGCGTTATTTACAATAGCCAAATTATGGCAGCAATCTAAGTGTCTATCGATATATGAATGGATAAAGGAAATGGGGTGTATATACACAATGGAGTATTATTCATCCATAAAGAAGAATGCAATCATGCCATTTGCAACAACATGGATGGATCTAGAAAATATAATGCTAAGTGAAATAAGCCAGTCAGAGAAAGACAAATACCATATGATTTCAATTGGACGTGGAATTTAAGAAACAAGGCAAATGAACAAGGCAAAGAGACAAACCAAAAAATAGACTGTTAACTATAGAGAACAAACTGATGTTTACCAGAGGGGAGGTGGGTGAAATAGTTAAAGGAGGTTAAGAGTACACTTATCTTGATAAGTACTGAGTACTGTATAGAATTGTTGAATTATTATATTGTATATCCAAAACTAATATAACACTGTATGTTAACTATGCTGGAATTAAAATAAAAAAAACAAAGTCTAATATTGAAGAAACACGTAAAGGTCTATAGATAAGCATTTATAACTTTTAGAGGCTTATATTGGATAAAAACAAAATAGGACTTCTCAAATTTGGTGAGTGGAGAATTCTAAAAAGTAAGGGACACTAAATCACTGAGATGCTTTTAGTGACTTAATCATGATTTAGCTTCCAAGTGAATTATTTTCAGTGAAAAAAATGAAAATTGGGTCTATATTTTTAGTTATACCTAGTATATTTTACTACCATGACTACTGTGGCATTTTTAAGTGATTTCTTTTTTTAAATAAATTGTATATGTCCAAGTTTCATAATTTATCATTTTCAAGTTCTAATGTAACTCATTTACTCATGTTAAACAGGGAATTAATTTCTTTGGTTTACCTAGGTATGTTCATTAATACCTAAAGGACCATAGGAGTATAGAATTTTAGAGTTGAATGGATTGTCTTATTTATTGCATAACAAATTACCCCGGGAAGTAAGGGCTTAAAACAACGAACATTTATTACTCAGTTTCTGTGGGTTAAAAATCTGGGTGCAGCCTATCTGGTACTTGTTGCTTAAGGCCCCTTAGAGGTTGCAGGTCAGCACTGGAGCTGTGGTCTCATCTGAGAGTTTGACTGGAGGAAGACCTGCTTCCAAGCTCATTCATGTAGCTCTTGGCAAGATTCAGTTGCTTGGGAGGTATTGGACTGAAGGCTTCCGTTTCTTTTGAGTTGTTGGCCAGAAGCCTCTCTTGGTTCTTTGCTATCTGGGTCTGTCCAAAGGGCAGCACACAGTGTGGCAGCTAGTTTGCTTCAGAGCAGACAGGTGGGAGAACAAGAGCAGGTAACATCCAAGATGGAAGTTGGGATCTTTCTGTAACCCAGTCTTGTGAGCTGGATCTCATTTGTGTTGTATCCTCTTTGTTAGAGGCTGCCTACCACAGTGACTTCAGTTTACTTTTTACAGATTTAAAAAAGAAAGAAAGAAAGAAAGAAAAAGAACTCAAAAGACACACAAAGTAGTTTGCCAAGGCTCAACGGGTAATCTCCTGAAGAGCTTGGAATAATATTCAAATTCAGTGATCCCCAGCCATTGTGCTGTTTCTACAATATATGATTTTTTTTGAAAATACAAAAATCGTTACAGGTGCTGACATCACTCTTATAAGATATGTATATTGAAAACTTTCAAATTCATTTGAATTGACCTCAGTCAGTGTCATCTTGGGAAAATGGTAATCCTATGTATACACATACACACACACACACGGTATACATGACTGTGTATATATAAGAATCTATGTATATGTATATAATGTATTGTGTGTGTGTTGTGTGTATATATTAAGAACCTTTGCTTCTGAAGGAAAATTTAATATTAAAGTTTCACAGCATAGAAGATTGTTACCCAAGTGATTTGGATTTAGTTCTTCAAGACTGTGTTGTTGCTTTTTAGATAAATTTTTTTGAAGGTAGTGTCTGAACATAATTCATTTTTCTTATTTTTTTTAGTAGGCTCTATGCCCAATGCAGAGTTTGAACTCACAACCCCTAGATCAGGAATCTCATGTTCTATTGACTGAGCCAACCAGGAGCCCCCATAATTTATTTTTTATGTAAACTTTTTACATTGTAAGATCCCATGATTTATTTGTTTGTTTATAGATTTGGGTTTTCTGTCCTTCTTTGGTATCTATTTAAGTGTAGAAGAGGTTTGCCACATGCCAAGAAATATAATTATGGTGGGGAGGTCAGACCCAGAAGGAAACAAATTTAAATGTAACAGTTGGATATGTCAGGACAGTGAGGTTTTTTTTCCTGAAAATTGTAATGTGAAATTTTATTGTGCATGCTGCTTTTATAATGATGATAAACAAAACCACAAACAGAAAAAAAAAAAACCCAGCTGGATTATCTTACTGCATACTCTTCCATACCACCTAGAGAGTAAGTGTTATGTCTTCTTTAGGCTTAATTTATTTTATAGAGCTTGGAAACAAAGCTGTTTAAAACTTTATTTGAGTATGTTAAATTTTAATCTGAAATTTTCAGATTGTTTTTAATAGCTTCACTTTTGCTGGAATTATCTCTGAACCAGAAGGGTCATCTTTCAGCCTACATCTGCACTGTCCCCCCAGTCACATATGGTTATTTAAATTTAAATTAATGTTAAAGAAAATTTTTAAAAAATTAAAAATTTACTTTCTTGTTGCATTAGCCACATGTCAAGTGCTCGGTAGCCATGTGTGACTAGTGGCTACTGGATTAGACACTGCAGATAAGTAACACGTGTTTATCATCATAGAAAGTTCTATGTTGATCTTGTTCTACTCCATTTTTTATTTGATTTTGATCAAAGACGTGTTTAAATTGCTAATCATTGAGATTACCAACTAAGTTGAACTTTATTTCTTCATTTTCATTTTCCAGTTTTTGGAGCCGTGAGGGATACAGCAGTTTGGTCAATATTGTTTTAACATGCTTCAAATAAATCAGGTGAGTTTGTGTTAAGGCATGTCCTACTTACATGGTGCTTGGGCCATAAATTGTGGAACATTTTAACCCAGCTTTTCTGTAACCATGACCTGACCACCGCTTTATAGAGCAATTACGTACTATATATTCATCATAGGAGACTGTGTAGGGCAGGTTGTTTAAGGATTATAGTGATAGTTCTCAAAGTTGTTAACTTTTCAGTGTGCAGAGCAGGTGTGTCTGTTCCTTTTGATGTTCCATCCTTCCAAGACTTAGTGAGTTCAGACTGCTTATAATTGTGATTTAGCTTCAGTAGGTGGCAGTTCTGTAGACTGAAAGCATTTCTAGTGACAGATCTTGTGAAGTAGTTATATCAATATGTAAAAAAAAAAAAAGTTCCTTTCTGGGGCACTGGAAAAGGCTAGAAGGAAGTATTTTGTTAAATAAACTTTAGCCTATAATGTCTTAGACTCCTGAAAGGAATATTTTTGTTAGGGCTTGGCATTTCTCCAAGGACTTTATACATTTCACCTTATTCATTCTGAACAAATAGGGCATTGTATTGTAAGTATACTATTAGGAAATACTTTTTTTAATTTCAGATTTGTAAGTCAAGAGAAAAATAATTAATTTGATCACAAGAAGTAACGAATTTTGTGTGTAAGTGATTTAACGAAGTAATACACTCCCACCCCTGCCCTGTCCAGCTCAGCTTCAGTAATAGCCTCCAGTTGTGCATCACACACCATCTCTCAGCCAGTGACTTCTAAGTTTATATATACTTAGCCTAGCTCTCTCTTCTGAGGTCCACATTCATGTAGCCGTTGCCAACCTGATCTCTTTTGACTTGGGTATCTTTATGCATCTCAGAATTAATATGGGCCCAAGAAACAGTCCCAATGCTTTGATACACCAGGCTGAGTTTCTGGGTTGGTTGAGGTCATTGTTCCAGCTGCAGGGGCTTTGCGTAGATTGCCTCTGCCTGGGCCTCTGTGTCCGCTGTGGTTGGCTCACTTGACTCTGAAGCCTAGTGTTTGCTCTCATAGCACCCTGCCCTTTTATTAATGATGTTCTAACATTTGCAGTTCTAGTCAAATATCTAATTGTTTGCTTAACATCTTTGTTCCTTGTTATAGACTGTATGCTACATGAAGGTAGTGACTCTCCTGGTTTATTCTTGTATCCCCAGGTCCTAGAATTAGTTCTGGTTGGATATGGTTTTTCTTGTATTTGCTGAATGAGTGCATAGATGGTGCTGGGGTTGTCACTAAAGCAAGGAAATCTCCATTCTTTTCAACAATAACTGCATAACTGTATTGTCGCTTTAGGTATTCTGTGCTTGCTTTAGAAAAATGCCATTAACATACAATTTCTTTCTTATGCAGAGTTGTTCTGTGACTTTCTCCTTGTACTAGAAAATTTTCTCTTGCAACAAATACTGCTTTCATCCAAGGTGATACTAGTGTAAGTTTAAAGGAATCTTAGGGGTGCCCGGGTGGCTTAGTCGGTTAAGCGTCCGACTTTCGCTTAGGTCATGATCTCGCGGTTCGTGGGTTTGAGCCCCGCGTCGGGCTCTGTGCTGACTGCCAGCTCAGAGCCTGGAGCCTGTTTCAGTCTGTGACTCCCTCTCTCTCTGACCCTCCCCTGCTCACGCTGTCTCTCTCTCTCTCCTAGAAATAAATAAAACATTTAAAAAAAGAAAAAATAAAGGAATCTTAAAGCTGTACCATGCTTGGTGCTTTCTGTGCCTTCATAGTTGGTGTCTCATGCTATGGGATGGAGGTTTAGGTGACATGTCTTGCAAACTATGTTGTAGGTTTGGGTTGATGCTAAGTGTATGGATACCTCCTATTATATGGGTACAATCAGAAGAATAATTTGTTTCATATTCTACCGCAGACAGGTGGAAATAAACATTCTTTTTATGCCAGTCAGCATCTATAAAATCTATATAGATTAGTCCTACTGAAGATTTACTGTTGGTGCGACTGGCCGTGTTGAATCAGGCATTACAGACAATTCCAGGCAACGCTCTGCAAGGCCACAAGCAGTTCTGTGTGCTTTGGCTGGAATTGTACACAGCGCTTGGAGATATATGTGCTGTCCTGGTAACAGACATGTATTTTTAGACTCCCCTCAGGACTCTCTTGTTATCGACTAAGTTTCATCCCCCCCAAATGTTCAAGTATGAGGGGAAGAATTAATCCGATTTGGAATAGAAGTTATAGAGAAAATTTTTTCTTCAGCCAAACTTAAATTTGTGTTTTATCTTTTTCATGGTGACTGCTTTCCCATTAGAATGGGACGTCTTAAGATAACTGTGAAAAAGTATGAAAATGCGGTTGAAGCTGACACTTACCTTGAAGCAGTTGAGGCTTTTACTGAGTTATTTTCAATACTGTCTTTCAGATTCATACCAAATTTTTATTTGAGAGGTCATTTTGTTTGTTGTCTTAACTTAAGACACCTGAGTAGTACTAACACATTCTTCCATGTGTGTTCCTAGAACTAATTAAGAACAAGGCTGTTGAGTTCAGATATTTGATATTTTATTTGATATTAATTCTTCCTGACATTTTTAGGGATCACGGGAATGTCCTGTGTTCCGTTACAGTAATGGCACTCCTGACTTTAAATTGTGCTCTTCAGTTTTATTTTTGCCTTTTAAGAATGTGTGTTATCCGTGTACAACCCATGTAGAAAAATTAGGTAGTAGAGATAAACAAAAAGAAAAAAATCACAAATAATTACACTATTCTTTTACAGAGATAATCACAGCTAAACATTTTGGGGTGTATACTTCTAGATTATTTTTTTCTATGCAGGTATGTTTTTATGTGAATATATGTTATTTTAAAAACTGGGATAATATAATAGTCTGAAGTGACTTAATAATTCACAGTTTGGAAGTACTAAATTTGTTTAATCAAACCCTTATTTTTGGACAGATTTTGTATTATAGTTAGTGCCACAGTGATTTTTTTCTTCTTTTTTTACATATAACTATGTTCCTTTGTCCATTATTTTCTGTAATTAATTATTAGAAACGGAAATACTGGTCAAACAAGTATACAAATTTTAAAGATATTTGACACATAAATGCCCAAAATACAAAATTATATCTTTTAGAATGCCTTTTTTCTTACTTTCTTGACAAATTTTCAATGTTTGCCAATCTGACAAAAAGTGATATTTTAATTTGCATTTCTATGATTTGCTTCTGTTTGTCGTTCTTTTGTGTTCTGTCTTTTGTGAATTGTTTATATGTGTCCACCAGTAACTTTTCCTTTTTATTTGTAAATAAAATGATTTGGGTTATAATCCCTTGAACATTTTCTGAACTAGTATTTATAATCATTACTTTATATTTTTCATTCATTATTAAATAAATAACAAGTGGGAACCTAGGTTTCCAGGTACTGTACTAAGTAGGAGTTTGGTATATTTTGGACCTTTCTCTCTGATTATTAATTAGGGAACCCCTAGGAAAGCTGTAGCAAATATAAATTAAGAAGGCATGTGTGCTATGAAATAACATTTTTAAGTGAGTGCCTGAAATAAGGCAAAGTTTTTGGGGTTCATTGGTGAGGCAGACTTGACAGGGCACGTATTCTCCTGGGTTTAAGGGGAAGTCTATATTAGGCAGCTGTAGCACTGGGAGAGTCAGCAGCAGGGTATTAACAGCAGTCTCACTAGTCCGGTGGTTTCTTCGAAAGAGTTTTGCTGTTAGATCTTGGGAACATAGGAGCTGGAGGAATCTCTAAGGCTTGCCTCAAGTAGAATGAGAGGTCAGGCAGGACAACACAGTATTTCAGAGTCAGAAGAGTGGGAGGGGGAGCCAGGTGTTATGTAGGAAGAAAAAAGTTGTACCAAGATACACTGCAAACTATAAAGCCACAGTAGGATTATCAAGAAACCAAGACTTAGAGTTTAAGGGATAATGATAACCTATCTCACAGGCTTGTTGTGAGGAGTAATTAAACTGATGAAGGCAAAATGCTTAGCATTGGCCCTGGTACCATAGCTACTGCTACTTATATTGCTGCTGCTGTTGCTCTCTAGCTCTGGAGATTGATGAGAAAGGAGGCAGACATTTAGATTGGTCATTAGAGTAGAGTAGTTGTTTGGGAGAATGAAAAGCACTTGGACGTTTCTCATGCCTAGGTCTGCTATAAGTGCTCTCTTCGTTTGCAATTGGCATCAAGAACTCTATTCTTTTCTCTTAAAAGCTGCTTCTACTTACTCTTATTTTTTCTTCAAGTCTGGCTATGGAGTAGGATCTACAATCTACCCATCTCTCTTGAAACCATAGGATGCAGTCTATAGTTAGAGGATGAAAAAAATAACGTAAGGAGGTTAAAATGTGTAAGAAGGACTTTGGCTTTCTGCCATGTTGACATAACAAGATTTTTCCTCTGTGTGGCCAGCTTCCAAGGTGGGCCCAGTGATCCTTGCCTCTTAGTGTTTATACCATTGTATAATCCTCTCACACATTGTGTGGCCAGTAGAATATGGTGGAAATAATAGATCATTTCCAAGGGTAGGTTATAAAAGACATTGCGGCTTTTGCCTCTTCTCTCTCCCTCTGTGCTGCCCTCCGCCTACTTTCCTTCCTTTCCTTGCTCATTCAGAGTAGTTAGCTGCCATGTTGTGAATAGCTCTATGGAGAGGCCCATGTGGTGAGAAATTGAGGCCTCCTGTCAACAGCTAACAAGGAACCGAGGCCTCTAGCCAACAGTGTGTGACTGAGTCTTCTTGGAAGCAGGTCTTCCAGCCCTTGTCAAATTTCCAGCTGTAAACTACTGGCCCACCGGCATCTTGACTGCCACCTCATGAGATATCCTGAGCTAGAACCACCCAGCTAAGCTGGTTCTTGATTGCCGAACCTATGTGAAAAAAAATAAATGCTTGTTTTTTAAGATGCTAAGTTGGGGGTAATTTGTTATGCAGCAGTAATATACTCTCCCTCCTCAAACAACCTGAGAACATGTAGATATGTAAACAATGATTTTTAGATAGTGGATGATAGGTGGCATCATACTGTGATCCCTGAGATAATGGAAACAAATGAGGTAAGCCCTTCTTTACACTAGTTTACGGTAGAGCCTACACTAGTTTACTAGTTTCCCTGAGATAATGGAAACAAATGAGGTAAACCTTCTTTACACTTGTTTATATAGGCTACAGTGCAAGGAGGAGGAACCAAAACGGATTTCACTTTCATTGGGATTAGGAAACAAAGATAAGAGTTTGGGAAGGCCAAGATGGTTAGAATTGCAGGGCAGAGTGCCAGAGAGAAGAGACTTAGGGGGAGAGGGGTAAGTATATAGGTAGGTAAAAAAGTGCACTCAAGCATGAATACATTCTGGCGATCTGAAGAACTTGGAGTGTTCTTCTCGAGTTTTTGGCTGAGTTCCGATCTGTAGATGCATGGCAAGACTTACTCAAAGTCAGGGAAAGAATGACTGGAAAGCAGTAAGAAAACAATTTCCAGAACTGTTACAGGGCTGATAATAGTTTGTATCTAGATTATCTAGAGTCTAAAGACCTTCTAATACATGAGGCATTGGGAAGAGTCTTGAGAAGGCTTCAAGTGATCCCAGGTTACTTACCTGTGCATCCAAACGAAGTCCACTAAAGGAATACAACACAATTCAGAATCCAACAATGTAAAATTTATAGTTTTCATCATTCGGTCAAAAATTCCAATGTTTACCTCACTTTGAATAAGGAATAGAGCATCTAGACAGATCAGTAAGGAAATAGAGGACTTGAACAACACTGTAAGCCAGTTAGACCTAAATGACATACACAAAACACTCAGTAAGAGCAGAATATACATTACATTATTTCAAGTGCACATGAGACATTCTTCAGGGATGGTCCATATATTAGGCCACAAAAAAGTCTGCATACATTTTAAACAGTTGAAACCATAAAAGTATCTTCTTCAGTCACAGTGGAATGAAGCTCCAAATCAATAACAAAGAATACTGGAAAACTCAAAAATATGTAGAAATTAAATAGCACACTTGTAAATAACCAGTAGGTCAAAGAAGAACTCACGGGAAATTAGAAAATTATTAGCAACAAATGAAAATGGAAACACAGCATACCATAACTTATGAGATGCAGCAAAAGTAGTACTCATAGGGAAATTTATAGCAGTAAAGACCTATATTTAAAAAGAACTGAAACAAATCTAAGTTTTTACTTTAAGGAAACTAGAAACAGAGGAGCAAATTAAATCCAAAGCGAGCTAAAGAAAGGAAATAATAAAGCGGAGATAAGTGAACTAGGGAATAGGAAACAATATAGAGAATCTGCAAAACCAGAATCTTTTCTTTGAAAAGATCAACAAAATTGACAAATCTTTACCTAAACTAACTTAGACTGACAAAGGGGAGGGGCGGGGGAAGCAAAGACACACATAACTAAAAGCAGTGAAGGTGGGGATATTGCTGCTGACCTTAAAGAAATAAAAAAGGTTATAAGAGAGTACTATGAACAATTGTATGTCAACAGATTGGATATTATACATGAAATGGACAAATTCCTAGAAACACAGATTACCAGAACGACTTAAGCAATAGAAAATAATAACCTACAACAAGTAAATAGATTGAATTAGTAATAGAAATAATAACAGATCTCTCCCAAACAAAGAAAAGTCCAGGACCAGATGGCATTACTGGTGAATTCTACCAAACATTTAAAGAAGAGTGAACACTTATCCTCTCAAACTCTTCCAAAAATTAAGAGGACAGAGAATACTTGCTAATCCTATGAGACCAGCATTACTCTGATACCAAAGCCAAACAGATACCATGAGAAACAAAACAAAAAACTGAAGATTAATATTCTTTATGAGTTTAGATGTAAAAATCCTCAACAAATCACTAAGAAACTAAATCCAATAGTATATTTTAATGATTATACACCAGGACCAAGTGGGATTTATCCAAGTGGGAATGCAAGGGCAGTTCAACATAGAAAAACCAATCCATGTAGTACCTTGCATTAGTAGGATGAAGGGTAAGAAATAAACATCACCAGTTGATATGGAAGGCTTTTGACAAAATATAACACCTGTTTATAATAGAAATACTTCAAAACTGGAAAGAGAAGGGAAATTCTTCAATATGATAAAGGGATTCATGAAAAACCCATATTAGCATACAACTCAATGGTGAAGGACAAAACTTTTCCCTGTGGTCAGAAACAAGACAGGTGCCCATTTTCACACTGCTGTTCAGCATTGTGGTAGGAGTTATATAGCCAGAGCAGCTAGGCAAGAAAAAAGACATTTAAATTGGGAAGGAAGAAGTAGAACTGTTTCTATTTTAGATAACATATATAGAAAACCCCAAAGAATCTACAAAAACCCACTAGAGCTAGTAAACAGATTCAGAAAAATAGTAGGTACAGGATCAAACACAAAGTAAAATTGTGTTTCTGTATACCACAATCCAAAAAGGAAAAGAAGGAAACTGTTCCATTTAATAATGTCCAAAAATTTAAAGAATTGAAAGATCCATATATTGAAAACCATAAAACGTTGTTGAAAGAAATTAAAGAAGATCTAAATAAATGGAAAGACATTCTGTGTTTATAGATAAGAAGATTTCATATTGTTGAAGTGGCAATACTATGCAAAACAATGTACAGATTCAATGAGGTCTCTATCAGAATTCTAGTGACCTTTTTGCAGAACTGGAAAAACAGGTTTCTAAATTCGTATGAAATTGCGATGGGTTCAAATAGCCAAATCTCTATTCTTAAAAAAGAACAGAGTTGGAGGACTCATACTTCCCCATTTCATTTTTTAAAATTAATTAATTAAAATTTTTTTAATAGTTTATTTTTGAGACAACATGAACGGGGGAGGGGCAGAGAGAGAGAGAGGGGGGGACACAGAATCTGAAACAGGCTCCAGGCTCTGAGCTGCCAGCACAACCCGATGCGGGGCTCAAACCCATGAACTGCGAGATTATGACCTGAGCCGAAGTTGGATGCTTAACCGACTGAGCCACCCAGGTGCCCCACATACTTCCCCATTTCAAAACATGTTATAAAGCTACAGTAGTCAAAACAGTGTGGTACAGACATAAGGATAGACATACAAACCAATGGAATAGAATTGAGAGGAGAAAAACTAATCCTATCTATCTATCTAATCTTTTATCTATCTATCTATCTATGTATTTATCTGTCTATCAGTCAGTCTGTCTTTATCTACAGATGATTTTTGACGGAGTGCCATGACCACTCAGTGCAAGAAAGAAAAATTTCTTTAACAAATAGTTTTGGGACAACTAGATACCCACATTGAAAAGAATACATTTAGACCCCTACCTCACACCACATTAAAATATCAGCTCCAACTTTTTTTGGGGGGGGGGGGGGATGGTGATACCTGGATGACTCACTTGGTTAAGCATCCTATTCTTGGTTTCGATCATGGTCATGATCTCATGGTTTGTGACTTTGAGCCCTGCATTAGGTTCATTGCTCCTGGTGTGGAGCCTGCCTGGGATTCTCAATTCTGTCTCTCCTTTTCTCAGAATAAAACTTAAAATATTTTAAGTCTAAGTGAATCAATGACTTAAATTTAAGAACTAAAACCCTGATAACTCAATAACAAAACTACAAACAACCCAACTAAGAAATGGGAAAAGGACTTTTTTTTTTTTTTTTAAATATTTTTATTTATTTCTAGGAGAGAGAGAGACAGCGTGAGCAGGGGAGGGTCAGAGAGAGAGGGAGATACAGACTCTGAAATAGGCTCCAGGCTCTGAGCTGGCAGTCAGCACAGAGCCCGACGCGGGGCTCGAACCCACAAATCGTGAGATCATGACCTAAGCGAAAGTCGGACGCTTAACCGACTAAGCCTCCCAGGCGCCCCGGAAAAGGACTTAAATTGACAATTTTCCAAAGAAGATACACCAGTGACCAATATGGATATGAAGAAGTATTCAACCTTGTTAGTGACTGGGGAAATGCAAATGAAAAACCGCAGTGACTTCCCAGTTCATGCCCACAGGACGGCTAGAATAAAAACCAAAAACAGTAACAAGTGTTGGTACAAGGGTGCAAAGTGTTGGTATAACAGTGTACAAGGGCTCATTGCTGGAGGGAGTATAAAATGATTAACCTGTGGAAAACAATTTGGCAGTTCTTTAAAATGTTAAGCATTGGGGCACCTGGGTGGCTCAGTCAGTAGGGCGTCCGACTTCAGCTCATGATCTCATGGTCAGTGAGTTCGAGCCCCCCGTCGGGCTCTGTGCTGACAGCTCAGAGCCTGGAGCCTGCTTTGGATTCTGTGTCTCCCTCTCTCTCTGACCCTCCCCCACTCATGCTCTGTCTCTTGCTGTCTCTCAAAAATGAATAAATGTTAAAAAATTTTTTTTTTAAATATTAAACATAGAATTAGCATGTGATCCAGCCATTCTGTTCTAGGTATATACCCAAAAGGAGTGAAAACTGGTACTCCTATATATGTACACACATGTTCATAATAATACTATTTATAATACCCAAATTATGGAAGCAGCCTAAATGCTTATAGATGGAAGTATGATTAAGTATATACATACCATTGACTTCTTCAGCTATAAAACGAAAAACAAAAAACAAACCAAAAACCTCGAAGTACTGATATATGCTACAGTCTGGAGAACCTTGGAAACATTTTGCTGAGTGAATTAAGTCAGACACAAGGTCACATATTCTATGATTCCATTTATATGAAATAAATATAAGTAAACCTACATAAACAGTTCATATTTGTGTTTGCCAAGGCCTGAAGGTAGGGGAAATAGGGAGCAGCTGCCTAATGGATATAGAGTTTCTTCTTGGGGTGACAAAAATGTTTTGGAACAAGATAGAGGTGGTAGTTGCACAAAATTGTGACTGTACTGAATGCCACGGATTTGTTTTTTAAAAATATTTAATTTGATGTTATGTCAATTTTGCTTAAAATTAAGGAGTTGGGTTAAAGATGGTTCTGTAGGAAGATCCTGAACTTGCTCCTCCTACAACAAATAAACAACTACGTGTGGAATAATTTCCTCTGAAAAAGACCAGAAGACTGAATGAACAGTTTCCACAACAAAGGACAAAAAAGACAGCATTGAGATGGGGAGAAGAGGCAGAGATATCTTGCCAAAAAACAAAACAAAACAAAAAAATCCCCCATCCCAGGTGTGATATATAATCAGGAGGGAACTAAAAAAATATGAAACTTTTCCCTGAACCAGAGGTTAGTGCTTCATAACAGGCACCCCAATCCTTGGGTCCTGCGTAACAGACAAACCACATAAATACTGGGATTTGAGAACCAACTGGGATTATATCCAGAAAAACCATAGAACTATAGGTGTGGAGAACCCACTCTTAAAGGATTAGCACACGTACTCATCCTAGGACCAGCACAAAAATATGCATTTGAGAAGTGCCTCTCTGAAGAAGACCTACTTAGTAATTTTAATGCGTCTGTCAGGCAGAAAAATGTTGGGACTTTTGTGGGAACAGAGACATTGGTAGGCGCCATATTTGTGACCTCCTCCTGCCTTGCTAATGTTGGTGCTGGTGGGAACCATTTTGCATCTATCTCTCAAATTTCTGGAGCCAGTGGGCATACCTAGCTGAGAACCCTGCCCAATCCCACAGCGCAATCATGTGTTGCAGCCAGGTGAAAGCTCCACATAGCCGCACGCAGCTGAGCCATTTACCAGCCTCATTCACCCTGTGCTGGAGACAGGGTGCTACCACAGTAGACAGTGAATACAGCCCACACAGGGAATCTAGCTCTGGTAGTAAGAGGGGATTGTGCTTTTGAGGTACATGTGACATCTACACAAGGCCACTCCTTGAAGACTAGGAGAGGTGGTTGATTTAACTGATACATAGAAACAAACAAGAGTCAGGCAAAATGAGTAGACAGAGACTATGTTCCAGATGAAAGAAGATAAAACATCAGAAAATGACATTAATGAAATGGAGATAATCAACCTGATAAAGAATTCAAAGTAATGGTCGTAAAGATGCTCACTGAACTTAGGAGAAGAATAGATAGAACACAGTGAGATCGACTGTAAAGAGACAATGTAAGAAAGGTCCAAATAAAAAGTTACAGTGCTGAAGAGTAAAATAACTGAACTGAAAAATACACAGACACAGACTGGATGAGCTGAATATTGGGTCATTGAGCTGGATGGCAAAGCAATAGAACTCATACAGACACAGTAGCAAAAAGAAACAAAAATTAGAAAATGAAGATAACTCAAGGGATCTTTCGGACAGTATCAAGTGGAATAACATTCACTTTATATAGGTCCTAGAAAGAAAAGAGAGAAAGAGGCAGAAAACTTGTTTGAAGAAATCATGGTGGAAAACTTCTAATCTGGGGAATGAAACATACATACAAGTTCATCAGAGAATTCTAAATAAGATGAACCCAAAGAGATCTACATCAAGATACATTATAATTTAAATGGTTAAAATTAGAGAGAGAATCTTAAAAGCTGGAGAAAAACAACTTATTACATAAAGGCTATCAGCAGAGTTTTCAGCAGAACTTCGCAAGCTGGAAGAGTGGCATGACACGTTCAAAGTGCTAAATGGGAAAAGCTTCCAACCAAGAATTCTCTACTTGACAAGGTTATCATTCAGAATTGAAAGAGAGATTAAGAATTGTTCAGATAATCGAAAACTAGAGGTGTTCATCGCTATTAAACTAGCCTTACAAGAAATGTTAAAGGGACTTCTCTAAGCTCAAAAGCAATGGCATTAATAACAAGCAAATGTATGAAAGCAAAAACCTCACTGGAAAAAGGTAAATTTATAGTAAAGGTAGTAGATCAATCACAAACCAAGTATGAAGCTTAAAAAAGGCAAAAGTAGAAAAAGTAACTAAAACTATGATAATTAGTTAAAGAATGAAATTATGTAAAACCTGACATCAAAAAATATAAAACCTGGGCAGGGTGGAGAAAATATGTTTTGGAATATGTGCCAATTTAATTGCTATCAACTCAAAGCAGACCATTATATATTTAGGAAGTTATATATGAACCTCATGGTAACCACAAAACAAAAAAGTTACAATAAATATACAAAAGAGAATGAGACGGAATATGAACAGAACACTAAAGAAAACCACCAAACCACAATGGAAGAGAAAGAAGAAGAAAGGAACAGAGGAATTATGAAAACAACTGTTAAACAGTGAACAAAATTGAAAGAAGTCTACACCTACCAATAATTGCTTTAATTGTAAATGGCTTAAACTCTCCAATCAAAAGACAGAGTGGCTAAAAGGATTTAAAAAAAAATGTAAGACCCTTCTGTATGCAGCCTAGAAGAATCTCACTTCAGAAGCTGGTGGAGGATGAAACTCTTGATCTTAGGGTCATGAGTTCAAACCCCATGGTGGGCATAGAGCATATGGAATGAAAAGAAAGAAAGAAGGAAGGAAGGAAGGAGTATAGTTACATTGGTGGCAAACAAAATCAACTTTAAAACAAAAAATTGTAATAATAGACAACGAAGGACATCACATAATGATAAAGGGGTCGGTCCAAAAGGAAGACATAATAAATAGATATGGACACAACATAGAAACATCAAGATATTTGAAGCAAATATTAACAGATCTAAAGGGAGAGATTGATAGCAATATCAAAATAGTAGGGGATTTTAACACCCTGCTTATATCAATGAATAGATCATTCAGACAGAAAATTAATAAGGAAACCCCAGCCTTAAATGACACCATATGGATTTAATATATTCAAAACATTCCATCTAAAACCAGCAACAAACATTATTCTCAAGTGCACGTAGACCATTTTAGGTTAGATCACATGTTAGGCCACCAGTTAAGCCTCAATAGATTAAAAAAGATTGAAGTTCTGTTGAGCATCTTTTCTGATTACAATGGTATGAAACTATAAATCGATTATAAGAAGAAAACTTGAAAATGAGGAAGTTAACGTGCTACCCAACAACCAATAGGTCATTGAAGAAATCAAAGAAATAAAAAAATAGAGATAAAGGAAAATAGAACTGTGATATACCAAAATCTTTGGGATACAGCAAAAGCAATTCTAGGAGAGAATATTATAGTAATACAGGACTACCTCAGGAAAGAAAAATCTCAAATAATCTAACTTTACACCTAAGGGAGCTAGAAAAAAAAGAACAAATAAACCTCAGTGTTAGTAGAAGAAATAATAGCAATCAGAGCAGAAATAAATGAAAGAGACTGAGAAACAGTAGAAAAGATTAATAAAACTTAAGAGCTGATTATTTGAAAAGATGATGTTGAGAAATTTTTAGACTCATAACCAAGAAAAAAAGGAGGCTCTAATAAAATGAGAGTAGAAATTACAACTGACACCACAGTACAAAGGATCATAAGATACTACCAAGAAATATATACTAACAAATAGGATAACCTAGTAGAAATGGATAAATTCCTAGAAACATATTATCTTCCAGGACTGAATCATGGAGAAATAGAAAATTTGAATGAACTAGTTACTACTGAGATTGATTAGTAATGGAAAACCTTCCAACAAGAAAAAGTCCAAGACCAGATAGTTTCGCTGGTAACTTCTGCCAAAATTATTGATTAGTAATGGAAAACCTTCCAACAAGGAAAAGTCCAAGACCAGATAGTTTCGCTGCTAACCTCTGCCAAAATTAAAAAAGATTTAACGGGCGCCTGGGTGGCTTAGCTAAGTGTCCGACTTTCGCTTAGGTCATGATCTCGTGGTTCGTGGGTTCAAGCCCCGCGTCCTGCTCTGTGCTGACTGCCAGCTCAGAGCCTGGAGCCTATTTCAGAGTCTGTGTCTCCCTCTCTCCCTGACCCTCCCCTGCTCATGCTGTCTCTCTCCCTCCTAGAAATAAATAAAAATTAAAAAAAAAAAAGATTTAACACCTATCCTTTTCAGACTTTTCCAAAAAATTGAAGAGGAGGGAATACTTCCAACACCTTTTATGAGGCCAACATTACCCTGATACCAAACCATACAAGGATACCACATAAAAGATTTTTAAAAATTATAGGCCAATATCATTGATGAACATTGATGCAAATACTCTCAACAAAATATTAGCAAGCTGAATACCACAATACATCAAAAGTATGATAAACCATGATCAAGTAGGATTTATTTGAGGGTTGCAAAGAATGGTTTAACATCAACCAATAATGGTACAGCACATTAACAAGATGAAGAAAAGAACTGTATGATCCTCTTTATAGATGTGGAAAAGGCATTTGACAAATTTTAACATCATTTATGATAAAAACTCTCAACAAAGTAACTACAGAGGGAATGTGTACCTCAACATAACAGGCCATGTATAGTAAACCCACAGTTAACATACTCAGTGCTAAACAGGTATAAGCTTTCCCTCTAAGATCAGGAACAAGACAAGGATGCCCACTGTCACCACTTTTATTCAACATAGTGTTGCAGATCCTAGCCACAGCAGTTAGCAGGAAAAAGAAGTGAAAGGCATCCAAATTGGAGAGGAATCAGTAAAATGGTCATCACCTGAAGATGACAGGATACTATATATAGAAAACCCAAAAAGGTCCCCCATTTTTAATTGGGATTTATTTTCTGTTGTTGAGATGTAAAAGTTATTTATGTATTCTAGATATCAGTCCCTTATCCAGGTACATGATTTGAGAAACAATTTGAGAGAATTTACTTTCAGCAGACTTGCACTGCATGAAGTCTTAAAGGAAGTTATTTAGGCAAGAGGAAAATTACTAATCGGTGGAAATTTGGGTCTTTGAAAAGGAATGAAGAGTGTAAGAAATAGTAAAATGTGGGGTAAATATAGTTTCTTCATTTTTAAACTTTTCAAAAGATAGTTGATTAAATCAAAGGTAATAACAGTGATTTGGTGGCTTATAGTATACATAGAAGTAGATTGACTGATGGCAGTAGCATAAAGAATGGTACAGAAGAAAGGGAAGTATGATATTATTCGGTCATTATACCATATACAAAGTGTCATAATATTTATTTGGAGGAAGCTGTATATATTTTAGAGCCACTGCTATAAAAAAGTAAAAAAAAAAAACAAACAAACCAAAACCTACCAGCAATAGGAGAGATGAATTGAATATTAAAACCTAATCAGTCCACAAGAAAGTAAGTAAAGATGAAAAATGGAATAAATGAGATGTGACAAAAATAGCAAAATAGTATATTTAAATCTTATCTTTTTGATAGTTATGTTAAATATAAATGATCTAAACAGTCTAGTTAAAAAGCAGATATTCAATTTGGCTAGAAAAGCAATATTCAAATATATGGTGTTGAGAAACTTTGAATATAAAGATAAAGATAGACTAGAAGTACAAAGATTGCCTGCTTCTGGCTTATAGTTGGCTTGTATGTTTCATATCATGAAACAGCCCCCTGCTTCATAAAACTGTGTACATAAAACAATAGCTCTGAAGACATTGCACATGAAGCAGTGATGGTCAGGTATTTCTGAGTGATGAGAAACAAGTGACGTGAGCCCTGCAATTGCCTCAGTCTGTTGCGTTGAGAAACTTACCAGGATGTGGCACAGGCAGTGAGAACTGAGGTGTGGAACATGGCACATTCTCCTGGTTGAGAGAGAACTCTGGAGCTGAGTTGCAAATTATAACAGCAAGACTTGAAAGGAACAGAATATTTCCAAGTTACATAACTGCATCCCAGAACAAAGTTCAGGAAGATTTATAGGAGTGGGAAATACTAGCATATAACAAGTGCTTGTCATTTAGTTAAAGATTCCTA
This sequence comes from Hyaena hyaena, assembly GCF_003009895.1. Lineage (NCBI taxonomy): Eukaryota > Metazoa > Chordata > Mammalia > Carnivora > Hyaenidae > Hyaena > Hyaena hyaena. The sequence goes on along the minus strand of NW_024080771.1, from coordinate 3,090,680 downwards.
TATATGCACAGGAACCTAAAAACATGACCCATAATGAGAATAATCTGTCATGGAGGAAAAGAATTGATACAGATGATAGAATTAGCAGAGGATTTTAAAACTCTTTGGTATAATTGTATTCCATATGTTCAGAAAGTTAGAAACATATAAGATGCAAAAAGATCCATATAGAACTTTTAAAGATGAAAACTGCATCTGAGTTGAAAAGTACACCAGATGAGATAAATCTTAGATTAGATCTTGGAGGAAAAAGATGAATAAACTTGAAGATATAGCAATAGAAACCATCCAATAGAAATATACAGAGGAAAAAAATGTAGAAATATCAGTTAGCTGTAAGATACCTTCAAACAATCAAATATGTAATTAGATTTCCTAAAGGTGGCATGTTACATAAATATATATTTCTAGGGGTGTTTGGGTGGCTTAGTTGGCTAAGTGTCTGACTCTTGATTTGGGCTCAGGTCATGATCTCACAGTTGTGAGCTGGAGTCCCTTGTTGTGTTCTCTGCTGGACATGGAGCCTCTTTAAGATTCTTTCTTGCCCTCTCTCTCTGCCCCTTCCCCTGTTTGCAACCCTCCCTCAAAAAATGTATATACATATATATTTATTTGTATATATACTTCCAGAAATGGTTGTCAAAAACTTTTGAAATAAGTTTTTAAAACTATTTTTTAATGTTTGTTTATTTTTGAGAGGGAGAATGTGAGCAGAGGTAGGGGGAGGGGGCAGAGAGAGAGGGAGAGACAAAATCTGAAGCAGGCTTTCCAGGCTCTGAGTTGTCTAGCACAGAGTCCAGTGTGGGGCTTGAACTCACGAACCATGGGATCGTGATGTGAACTGAAGTTGGACATTTAACTGACTGAGCCACCCACATGCCCTACCAAATAAGTTTTATTAAGATGAAACCATAAATCAGAACTTTCCAAGTAAATTTTATTGATGACACCCTAAAGAATTTCAGTGAGCTACCAAGTTTAAGAAATATAAAGGAAATTGGAGCACCTGGGTGGTTCAGTCGGTTAAGTGTCTGACTTTGGCTCAGGTCATGATCTCACGGTTTGTGGGTTCAAGCCCTGCGTTGGGCTTTGCTGACAGCTAGCTCAGAGGTTGGAGCCTGTCTTCGAATTCTGTATCTCCCTCTCTCTCTCTGACCCTCCCCTGCTGTCTTTCTCTCCCTCTCTTTCTCCAAAATAGATAAAAACATTTAAAAAATTAAAAAATAAATATAAAGGAAACTACCCCAAGGTTCATCATAATCAAATTACCAAATGCAAATGATAAAGAGAAAATCTTAAAAACAGATTAAAAATCAGACATAATCAAGTTGTCTGCATAGGAACAAAGATAACGATGACATTAGATTTCTTGTCAGAAACAATGTAAGCAAGAAAACAGTGGAATAATATCTTTAAAGTATTGAAAAATGAAAAAAAAATCAACCTGTGATTCTGTATCTGACAAAAATATGTTTCAGAAGCAAAAATGTTAAAAAATACACTTTCAAACACCAAGAAGCTGAAGAAATTCATTGCTAACATTCCCCTCCTTCTCCTTCAGGAAGATTTTAAAGTATGTCCTTCAGACAGCAAGAAAATGATACCAGTTGAATGAAAACAAAAACAAAAACAAAACCACAGAAATGGTAACTACTTGGTAAACATACTGAATTTGTTTTTTTTTTTTTTTAAGGATTTTATTTTAAAGAGAGAGAAAATGCAAAGGGTAGAAAGAGAGAGAATGAGAGAGAATGAGAATCCTAAGCAGGCTCCATGCTCATCACAGAGCCTGATGTGGGGCTTGATCTCATGATTCATGACCTTGGGATCATGACCTAAGCCCAAATCAAGAGTCAGACACTCAACTGACTGAGCCACCCAGGAGCCCCTAGAATTTGTTTCTTATTTAATCTCTTGAAAATATATTTGCTTAAAGTAAAAATATTAACAAGATATTGTATGGTTTATAACATACATAAAAGTAAAATGCAAGATAACAGTTTAAGGGCTGAAAGTATAAAGAGATTCTTATACTCTACATTAGGTGGTATAATACCACTTAAAGTTAGACTGTGATAAGTTAAGGATCTATGTTGTAAACTCTAAGGAGCTACTAAAATAGGAAAACAGTCATAACTCATAAACCAAAAAAAGTAGAATTTAATCATGCAGAAATTAACCCAGTAAAAGTCATGACAACATGAAAAGGGAAAAAAGATCAGTTGGGGCAAATCCTGTATAAGATAAATAGCAAGATGATATGTTCTAATGAATAACCATATTAAATTTAAATATAAATATTCTAAACACCTCAGTTTAAAGGCCAAGATTGAATAAAAAGCAAGATCCAATCATTTACTTGGCTATAAGAAGCATTTTTACCTATAAATACAAGTACGTTAAAAGTAAAAAAGTAGAAGAAGCTGTAACATGTTAACCTAGTTGAAAGAAAGTTGTAATGAGTTTATTAATTTCAGACAAAGGAGATTTCAATATTATTTGGTATAAAAATCATTTTGTAATAATAATGGGGTCATTTAATTAAGAGGACATAACAGGCTTAATGTTTATGCACTTAAGCTGAGCTTCAAAACATGCCAAACAAAATGAACGGAAATGTTATAGCCAAAGATTTCAGTAACCCCTCTCAATAATTGATATAACAAGAGGGCAGAAAATTACCAAAGATACAGTTGAGTTGAATACTACCGTCTACCAACTTGACCTAAGTAGATTTGCAGAACACTCTACTCAAGAAGAGTAGAAAAGACATTTGGTCAGAAGTTTACACAGAACACTTACCAAGATAGACTGTATTTACCAAGATTGGGCTATGAAAGAATTCTCAATAAATTCAGAAGGATTCATTTCATAAAAATCTTTCCAGATGACAGTGGAATTAAATTAGAAATCATTAATAGATCCTTGGAAAAGTTCCCAAATATTTGGAAATTATATAGCATGCTTATAAGTAATCCATTGTTAGAAGAAATTAAAAAAGAAATTGGTAAATATTTTAAACTGAATGAGAACAGAAACATGTTAAAAGTGCTGCTAAAACAGAGGGAAATCTATAGCTCTAAACATCTGTATTAGACCAGAAGAAAAATACTAAATGACTTCAGCTTCTATGTTAAAAAAGTAGAAAAATAAGAGTAATTTAATCTCAAAGGGGAAAAAAATAATAATCTCAAGAGCCCTGTATGTACTAAAGAAATTGAAATTGTAGTTAAACTCCAGGTCCAACTAGTTTTACTGGTGAAGTATACAAAACACTATAGAAAGAAAGAATATTAATTCTATATCAACTTTTCTAAAAAATTGAAGTGGAGGGGATCTTTTTGAAAGCCTACAATGCTAGCATTACTGGGCAATGAAAACCAGACAAAGACATTATAAGACCTCAGAATACTACTACTTGCAAGCATAGATGCAAAACATTTAAGCCAAATTTCAGCAAATCAAATTCAACTGTATATTAAAAGGTTAATATGTCATGACCACTTTGGGTTTATTCCAGGAATTCAAGGTTGGTTTAACATTAAAAAAAATATATATATATAATTCACCATATTTACAAACTAAAAAGTAAAAATCATGATCATCTCAATAGATGCAGAAAAATCACTTGACTAATCCAGTAACCTTCCTGATTTAAAAAAAAACAAGAACAAAACAAACCTTTACGATACTAAGTATAGAAGTGGGATTCCTCAATCTGATAATGGACATTCATGACAAACATGGACAAACATAATTTGCTGATATTGTACTTATTGATGAAAGGTTAAATATTTTCTTTATAATATCAGGAACATCGTACTATCTTACTCAACATTGTTGAGTTCACCAACAATGATTCACCAGTTCTAGCTGGTGAAATCAGGGAAGAAGAAAACAAACAAATCATAAATGTTATTCACATGAAAGGAATAAAACTATCCTTATTCACAGATGACCTGACTGTATATGTAAAAATCTCACAATACTATTAGCACTAATTGAATGAGTTTAAGGTTGAAGGATACAAGATTAATATACAAAAGTCAGTTGTGTTTCTATAAAGTAGCAGTGAACAGTCACAAGTTCAAATAAAAAATAACATATACAAGAGTACAAAAATATGAAATACTTGCTGATAAATCTAACAAAATATGTTAAAGAAAATTGAGAACTACAAAATACTGTTGAGAGAAAGTGAAGGATACCTAAATAAATTGAGAGACACAGTTGATTCTTACTATTCACAGATTCCGTATTTTCGTTTTAATGTTTATTTTTGAGAGAGACAGAGACAGAGTGCGAGTGGGTGAGGGGCAGAGAGAGAGAGAGAGGGCCACAGAACCTGAAGCAAGCTCCAGGTTCTTAAGTTGTCAGCACAGAGCCTGACGCGGGGCTCGAATTCCCAAACCACGAGATCATGACCTGAGCTGAAGTTAGACACTTAACCGACTGAGCCACTCAGGTGCCCTCACACTTGATTACTTTGAGGTTAATTTCATCTCATCTCATCTTATGAAGCTGCAGTAAAAATAGCAGTGTCATAAAGATAGACAAATCAATGAAACATAAGAGATAGTCCAGAAGTAAAACCACTTACATATAAATAATTGATTTTGACAAAGCCATAAAAAGCAATACAGTGGAAAAAATAGAAACGTTTTTCACAAATACTGCTTGAGCATTGGATTTAGATATATGAAAAATGGAGTTGAATACATACTTTGCACCATAAATGAAAATTAATTCAAAATGGCTCAGAGACTTAAATGTGCAACCTAAAACTATAAAGCTTTTGGAAGAAAACTTAGGAGAAAATCTTGAGACCTTAACTAGGTAATGATTTCTTAGATACAACATCAAGAGCATAATATATAAATGGATAAGTTGACAAACTAGATTTTATTAAAATTAAAGTCTTCTCTTCAAAAGATAACTGGTAAGAGAATGAAAAGAGATGCCACATTCTGGAGAAAATCTTAGTGAAACATATAACTGATTAATGACTTATATTTAGAATACATAAAGAATTCTGTAAATAAAACAGTAAGAAAAATAACCTAATTAAAAATGGGTAAAATATTCAGGTGGACACTTCATTATAGGATAATAAATACAGAGAGTGTGTAAAAGGTGAAAAGATGATCAACATCAGTAGTCATTAAGGAAATGCAAATTGAAACCACAGTGAGATACCATTACACAGCTATTTGAATGACTAAAGTGAAGACTGGCCATATCAAATGTTGGTCAGGCTATACCATATTTGAACTGTGTTTAAATCCCAAAGTGGCTTCCTTTGTAAAAGTTTGGGATTGTAGACCTGACACAGTCTGCTTTAAAATAGGTCCTTGAGTATCTTCTTGTTTATAGAACCTTGGTGGCCTTATAAAGACTAGAAAGGACAATAGCAATTAAAGTCTAAGACTTTTACCCTATAATCATTCCTTACTTTTGGTATGGCTTTGTAAAACAATTTTTTTAATACAAAGGTTAAACATATATATTCAGTGTAAAAAGGGAGAACAATGGGATACTTCAAAGTAGAAAGGGAAGACTCCCTCCGTTCCCTGCCAGTCCCATTTTTCCCTTAACACACAGGTGCATGTTTGATGTAAAAAAATAAAAATAAGATCAGACAATATCTGTTTTTGTTTTGACATCTCGTAATGTTTCCCATGTCAGTGCATAAGCTCTGTACCTCATCTTTGCAAGTTGTACATCCCATTGTAGTTTAAGTACGTATTGATAGATAAATATTAAGCTTGTTTATAGTTCTTGATATTACAGTCTTGCCATGCAGATTGTCACTGTGTGTATTTTATGTGAGTCTGTAGAATTGCTGTTTTAAAGATAGACGCCAATGAAACTTTAAACAGTATTGCCAAATTACTCACTAGAAAGTTTGTACTGAGTTATATTTTCATCAGTACAGTTTGCACCCAATTTCTCATATCTTGGCCAATATTTATATGATCATTTTTTTCATCTATGTCAGCTTAATGTGGTAAATTACATTTCACTGGATATCACTGAATTTTTTATTTGTTTAGACCTTACTTTTTTTTTTTTTTAAATATTTTTATTTATTTCTAGGAGAGAGAGAGAGACAGCGTGAACAGGGGAGGGTCAGAGAGAGAGGGAGACACAGACTCTGAAATAGGCTCCAGGCTCTGAGCTGGCAGTCAGCACAGAGCCCGTCGCGGGGCTCGAACCCACGAACCGCGAGATCATGACCTAAGCGAAAGTCGGACGCTTAACCGACTAAGCCACCCAGGCGCCCCTAGACCTTACTTTTTGAACAGATGTGTTTACTTAAATTATATTGTGAGTTGGTTGTGCATACATTTGTCCTTATTTTTATTGGATTAAAAAATTGATTCATATCATTGTATTTTATGATTGTTAAACAATTTTTCTTTATATGTTGCAAATATTTCTCCAGTTTGTAGACCTTTTTAGCGTCACTTGTGGTACGTTTTGGTCTACAGAAGTTTTACATTTTTATGTTGTTAAATCTGTCAATTTATCCCACTGTGGCTCTCAGGTTTCTCTTCTTATCTACAAAAGCCTTCTGCCTTACAGGATTATGACAAATAGTTATCCAGAGTTTCTTGTGCTTTTGTCCTATTTTTATATTTTCATTTTAATACTTAGGGAATTTATTTTTGTGTTTATATGAAGTAGGAACTTAAATTTTTCCCTAACAGGCAATTATAACAGCAGTTTGATCCTTGGGGAGTGATTTTGCTTGGACAACCTTAGGTTATACTCTATAATTTGAAGTTAATAAGGTTTGTTTTAGTTACAAATATGGATAGGTAATTCTTTTTCTCCTAAAACACAAGAACCTGTGGAAAGTCAATTTCTCTGCTCTTTTGACTGTGTTTTTTTGTTTTTGTTTTTCCTTTTTATTTACTTGGGAATTAGGATGAGTCACTTCCAATAGCAGGGCATAGGGGAAGGGAAGCCAGCAAAGAGGCATAGACACTATGTCCAAGTCATTTCTGGGACCAGGGATGGAAACGGATTCTTCTGTGGAGAGACTTGCCTTGGCAGGTGAGGTAGACAAGACTTTATTAGCAACAGTTCTGGCTGCAATTTAACTACTTTAAAAATGTTGCTACTATAAGTTCTGGCTCAGGAAACTTTTGGTGTTTTGATGGATTCTGGTCAGTTTTTTCTGCTGTTACCTTCTATGCATTCTATTTTCTGCTAATAATCTACTTATATTTGGTGGAATGCGATGTTTTCTCTGCCTTCTCCTGCATGTGTGCTTGGACAAGCTTGGATTGTCTTTCTTCTCCCCTTTGCTAGCTTGGTGAATTCTCTCTTTAATCTAATCACCACCTCTTAAAACCTGCCTTTCAATACCTCCTCCACCTAAGAAGTCCCTGTAACAGCCTTATTATAGCACTTATATTGTAGTATTGTATTTGTTTATTATATGTGTCTGTTTCTTGTACTCCTCTTGGCTCCTTTAGGACAGAGATTTTTGCCTGTTGATTGAAAAGTCTGAGCTACATTATTTTCATATAGTGTGAAGATTTAAGTCCCTGAGAGGATATTTTATAAGGATATAAAATAGTGTCTATCTCAAAAAGAATGGAGTATACCTACTTTTTGTTGCATGTGCTGGTACTGTTAAATCTATTTACCAGTGTTACTTATCAAAGTTATAGAGATTTACGTGTAAACGAATTTCATATCAACAAAAATACAATATTCCATAACAGAAATATGACAAAAATGTTTTTTATATCACAGCTAGGAATTTTTCAGTGGAAACAAACTTCTGATGTTATAAGTTAGTGGAAAACATAACAAATACATATTTCTTACAGAATGTTAAGTCTATTTGCATGAATAAAATCAGCATATCCTAACAGAACATTATTTCTTAAGTTTATTTTTTCAGAGAGAGATAGAGAAAACAAGGGAGGGGCAGGGAGAGAGAAAGGGAAAGAGAGAGAATCCCAAGCAGGCTCTGTGCTGTGGGTGCAGAGCCTGATGAAGGGCTTGATTCCATGAGCCGTGAAATTCAAAACTTGAGCCAGAACCAAGAGTTGGACAGTTGACTGACTGAGCCTAGGTCAGTTGCCCTACACCAGTTGTTCTAGGTCTAGGTGCCCCTAGAACATTTTAAGCCAGAATATTTTAGCTTGGAAGGCTATGAAAAAAAGTTTATAAAAGCCACATAAATATTTTTGTAATTTAGTGATGGTGTTTTAACAAATTACTTATAATCAGAATAATAGATTCTTGTCATTGTGTGTCTTGCATCATCTCATTGAACTCCTACTATTATATGGTAATATAAAAACAACCATTATATCTGTTTTGCTGCCTAGGAAAGTGAGTTTTCAGTACTTTCTCAAAGTCATATAGCTGTCAGTAAGTGGCAGAGATGTCCAGACAGGATCCTTTTTTTTTTTCTCTAAATGTTTTATTTATTTCTAGGAGAGAGAGAGAGAGACAGCGTTAGCAGGGGAGGGTCAGAGAGAGAGGGAGTCACAGACTCTGAAACAGGCTCCAGGCTCTGAGCTGGCAGTCAGCACAGAGCCCGACACGGGGCCCGAACCCATGAACCGCGAGATCATGACCTAAGCGAAAGTTGGACGCTTAACCGACTAAGCCACCCAGGCGCCCCAGAGATGTCCAGACAGGATCCTAACCATCATAGGGCAGTTGCTCTCTCGAAATGGTCAAGTCCTAGATTGTGAAATCCATTATCATTAATTTTATTTACTTCTAAGTAGGCTTCTATTCCAGGCACCAAACCGACTTGAAGCCTGCTTCAAAATATCTTCAAGGAGGACATTCTTAGGTGTCTTGAAAATGTATACCTAAGCAACAGTGTATATATTTCTCATTTTTTGCAATGTTGACTTTTCCAAAAAGTTAGATAGGAAGCAAATTTGTGGATCTCAATTTTTATAGACTAATTTGTTTTGTAGTTTGATTGATGCTTTATTAAAATTTTGGTTTAACTTTTAATTATTGCTCTATCACTAAGCACTGTCAAGTAGTTAATACTAATAAGATTTCTGACTAAATAGAGGAACAGCTATTTAAAATAAAGTTTTAACCATTTTTGCAAAATAAAAAGTTACAACTAGGACTAATTTGTCTTAAAAATAATAAATTTAATCCTTTGAATTTTAGTTATGAAGCTTTATCTAAGCGAGATCCTGTATGTATTTGCATACCCTTCACACCAAAACCTCAGTTACACATTAAAATGTTTTACTGGATTCATGTTCTTTTTATGAAGCAGAGAATCAAAGTTAATGCAATATAAGTTTAACACCGTCTTATTAGTTGGCACTTTTCTTAAAGGATTTAGATCAGGTTTTCTTACCAAACAGGTACACAGAGCTATAAACTTACAATTTTTCAAAAATGTTTATTTATTTTAAGAGAGAGAGAGTGCAGGTGGGGGAAAGGCAGAGAGGGAGGGAGAGAGAATCCTAAGCTGGCAACGCAGCGTCTAATGTGGGTCCTTGATCTCCCAAAGTATGAGATCATGACCTGAGCAGAAATTGAAAGTCAGATACCTAAATGGGCCACCCAGGTGCCCCTAAACTTACCATTTTAATCACATTTTAATATGTTAAAAACCTAGGCTATTAAAATTTTTCACTATAAAATTGTAACATAATGCTTGCTGTGCTTCTAATATTTTTTGCATTGTAGCAGATGAATGTGTAGCGTTGTTGAGTTATGAAAATTGTACAGTAGTATAAATGCTATTTAACTGTTATGCAAAATTGGCTGATTTTTACCAGACTTGAGTATTTTCTCATTTTTAACAAATTGTCATTTTTCTTTTGCTTTTTGATATTCAAGTATCTGTGTTATCTATTATACTTGAGTTATTTAATGCCATGGTATGCAAGGACTGAAATTAGTTATAGTCAAGGTCACTTTGTATTTTATATGGTGACTGACTTTCTGGTACCATTTATAAAATTTACAGTGGAATAATAAGTCAGATGCAGATTTCCTCAAACCTCTCTTGACTTATTCTTGTCTTTGTTGTGCTGTTCCAAAAAGTAATAATTACTGGGTGTTTTTGTTTTTTTGTTTTTTTTTAAACATTTTATTTATTTTTGAGAGAGAGAGAGAGAGACAGCATGAGCAGGGGAGGGTCAGAGAGAGAGGGAGATACAGACTCCGAAACAGGCTCCTGGCTCTGAACTGTCAGCACAGAGCCTGATGCGGGGCTCGAACCCATGAACCATGAGATCATGACCTGAGCTGAAGTCGGACGCTTAACCGACTGAGCCACCCAGGCGCCCCTTGTTTTTGTTTTTTGCTTGTTTGCTTTTTGTTTTGCAGGCCACTGAGAGTGGTTTAATTGTAGAATCAACTGCCATCTGTACTGGGCCTACAGTTGGTTGCTTAGGTTCTCTTTTCTTTCACTTGTGTCTTACTAAGTATTTAATCATGTGATTTCTTAATTGTAATGTTTGTGATCAAATTGTACTAAATTATTGGTCTTATAAAGAGTATTAAAAAGTTAAGAGAATACTGTTTTGTCCATTAAACTTGCCATAGAAAGTTTGTAGATGAAGTTCCTAAAATAGCTATTTCCATTCATTTAATGTATGCTCCACACAATTTGACTGACTACAGTTTATTTGGACAGAAAGTAATCCACTTGCATGTTTTATATTTAGATTTTAAAGTGTTTCTTGGTACTGATTTGTAGGGGATTAAAGAAAACTAAAAAGCAGTAATGTGACTATAAATGAAATGAAGGAATGATATAGGATAATAATTTAATATAGTATTAGGAAAATAATTTGAAGCTGTAGTATTTGGATTACTGTACATTTAAAAATCTGAAAAGACTTTCTTAAAACATTTATTTATTTTTGAGAGAGCATGAGTGAGTAGGGAAGGGGTAGAGAGAGAGGGAGACACAGAATCTGAAGCAGGCTCCAGGCTCTAAGCTGTCTGCACAGTGCCTGACATGGGGCTGGAACCCACGAACTGCGAGATCATGACCTGAGCCGAAGTTAGTTACTCCGCCAACTGAGCCACCCAGGCGCCCTTGTACATTTAAAAATCTTAACCTCAAACAATCTGTGAGTTAAGTAGGATAGACTTATTACCCTTTATTTACACATGAAGCATAGAAGGCTTAGTTAAGTAACAATCATTAAGACCTTACAGGTTAGGGAAGGATTTCTCAAGACATAGAAAGCACAGACTGTAAAAGAAAAGATTGGTAAATATAACGTATAAAATAATCAATAGAAAAAAGATGGAAGCAGTTCCCAAAAAAGGAAGCCCAAATGGTCAATAACATGAAAAGGTGATTATCCTTACTAGGAAAATGAGAATGCAAATTAAAATAATGGGGATAACAAAAAATAATGTCAAACATCAGATTATCAAAAATTAAAATACCTGACCATTCAAGTTTGAGGGGAAGTAGTGACTCTCATACTGCTAGGGGAAGGTAACAGTTGGTACAGTTACTCTGAGTGTCATTTGGCAGCGTGTTTTTACTCATAAGAGTAAAGAATTGAAAACAACCTAAATGTCTATTAATAGGGGAAGGGATTAAAAAACTGATATGATATTATGATGGAAATTATTATTAGTTTTAGTTTTAACGTATATTTGTTTTTGAGAGAGAAACAGTGTGAGCAGGGGAAGGGCAGAGAGAGGGAGACACAGAATCTGAAGCAGGTTCCAGGCTCTGAACTGTCAGCACAGAGCCTGATGTGGGGCTTGAACCCATGAACCAGGAGATCATGACCTGAGCCGAAGTTGGAGGCTTAACCGACTTAGCCACCTAGGCGCCCCTGTGATGGAAATTATACAGCAGCTAAAAGTAATGCAATGGATTTATATAAGTTACAATATCAAAAACATAATTGAAGATTGAAGAAAGTAAGTTGTGAAAATTATGTTTGTTAATATCACTATTAAAGTGACTATAAAACATATATGTATATATGTATTTATGTATATCAAGACTATATATTTTTTATGGACATACATACATGCATATATAAGTGTATTTTAATATTCTAATTTTTTTAATGTTTACTTAATTTTGAGAGTGAGATGGAGACAGAATCTGAAGCAGGCTCCAGGCTCTGAGCTGTCAGCACATGGGGCTGGAACTCACAAACAAACTGTGAGATCATGACCTGAGCCTAAGTTGGATGCTTAACCAACAGAGCCACCCAGGCGCCTCACAGAGGGATATATTCTAAATTCATATAGTAGTGGTTTCTGGAAAGAATAAAGGGAAGTTAACTGGAATATAATACTTCTAATAAGACTTAATCATGGAAAACTAATTTCAATTCTAGGTGGTAGGAACATGGACATTGGTTAAATTATCCTTTCTACTTCCTTAAAAATTTTGTTAGGAAAAAAAAAGAAAAAGAAGTTACTAAAAAATAATAGTTGAAAGAGCTAGTACTTAAAACTTAGACTTGATTCCCAAGTCTAGAGCTCTTTCAAAATATGCTGACTTAAAATTAGAAGGAAAAGAAATAAGACCAGATGATAAAAAATGTTGGGGCGCCTGGCTGGCTGTTGTTAGAGCATGTGGCTCTTGATCTTGGGGTCATGAGTTCAAACCCCATGTTGGGTGTAGAGATTTCTGAAGAAATACATTTGAAAAAATGATTTAAAAGGTAGAAAGAATTTAGTTTTATAGTAATAAGAATTGGGAGAATTGTGTTTATGCTAAAAATTTTTTAAGAGGAAAGGGGAGGTATAATATTAAAAATTATTATAATCATATAATTTAAAAACCTTTAAGCATGTTGTTATCAAAAAATATAGAGAGAGCAACTTAGGTAGGGGAAAAGTTACCTTTATTGTTTAAAATGTGATACATATTTCTGTTGCATGTAATGGAAGACTTTAGATGATTTGATTTTTTTATATAAAATTCGTGAAAATAATGTAATCCAAATTTACAATCTAACTTCAATCGAAAAAAGTGAAAAGTAGCTTTTCATCCATTTTGTAAAGTCATTCTTCACAAAAACTTTACAGCCTTTTTATTTACAGCTTCTCTCCAAGATAAAATGGCAAACCCCAAAGAGAAAACTCCAATGTGTCTGGTAAATGAGTTAGCCCGTTTCAATAGAGTCCAACCCCAGTATAAACTTCTGAAAGAAAGAGGGCCTGCTCATTCGAAGGTAAGGTTATGAAGAGAGGTGGTGAGACATGCTTATCAAAGTCTATCAGATTTGTCGTCTCAGGTTTTAATTGTGCTTCATTTTGTGGGGGAGGGGCAGCAGGTTATCTGAAGGCTTTTGGTTCTATTTAGTAATATTTAGAAGTCTGTAACTAAACAATTTTATAGCTCATTATGGTTTACAAAGCTCTTTCAGATACAGTACTTCACGAAAATCTTAACAATTCATGAAATGGCAATTTTTGATTTCTGTTTTGTAAATTAGGTAGAGAAAAGTTAATTGGCTTGCCTAATAGTAGTTCATAAGTGCCAGTGCCAGCACTCGAATATATGTTCTTTGGCTCCCAAGTGCAGTATTCTTTCCATGAAAGTATAACTGCTAAAGTAAAAATGGAGACAGAAAATATAACAACAGTTACCTAGTGAGACATCTTTCCCAATGTGATATGGAATTCTAAGTTTTATCATTTATAAAAGTTTTATATACCAGTATTATTATTTGTGCATTCATGTATATTGTTCTCTTAAGTGGAAAAGCAATTTATATTTATATATAACCTCATGCATATATGTTATATATATACATGTTACAAAGAAGTTTATAATCGGTGCATTTATGTTTGAACTCCATTCATATGTTTTAAAAAAATCTCAGTTGTACAGATTTTTTTGATACATTTTTAACTTGGATTTGGAGGTTATGATAATTATCATAAATTTTTGTATGTTGAAGTAATTGATTCTCTAAAAGTTGGTTAATCTGTATAAAGCAACGGGCTATTGGATTATTTGTTTTCTAGCACCTTTTTCAGAGTAAGGAATAGAAGATAAAACCCAAATCCATTGATTCTGTTCCCTATTAGAAGCTTTTATGAGAGGATTTCTTGGCAACAGTTTAATTTATTCATAAATTAATGATTTATAAATATATGGCTTATGGTTCATATAATTTGTGTAGAGAAAATAGTTATGGTATGCCTATTAAGTCTTTTATCCTAACTCTCTTCTGTACCCATTAATTCATACTCATTTCATACTCCTCTTTCTGCCCTTAAGCATGTTGAACTGTTTGCATTTCTTAGAATATTTCATGTTATTTTTCATCTCTCTCTCCTTTGCCTATGTTGTAGCGCCTCCCTGCCTTGAGGGCCTTTTGTTCTTACTAATTTTTGAACACTTAGGTCACATACCTCATCTTCTAAGCTTCTGAGTCTTCTCTGATCTCTCCCCTGGGCTTTCAGGAGGCCCTGCCTTTCTGAGGCATAGACATTGCTGTGCTCTCTGTAATGATGTATGTTGGTCATTAGTCTTGTACTAGACTTAGCTTTTTTAGTGTTAATAAATACTTTATCCTTTTATATTTTATGGTTCCTCTGGTGTCTCTCTTCTTAGCTCCTCATTTCTAATTCCAGGAATTCTTCCTTGAGATAACTCCTCAGCTTTTTTTTTTTTTTTTCCTGAGAGAGAGTGAGCAGGGGAGGGTCAGAGAGAGGGAGTTACAGAATCCGAAGCAGGCTCCAGGCTCTGAGCTGTCAGCACAGAGCCCGATGCGGGGCTCCAACCCATGAACCATGAGATCATGACCTGAGCCGAAGTCGGACGCTTAACTGACTGAGCCACCCAGGAGCCCTGATAACTCCCCAGCTTTGAATTTCATGTGACTAGACTAGCCCCCACATCCTCTCATGGTTGTCATTTTGCTCACCTCTGGGGAGTTCATCACATTTTTCATGTTTCTCTTTTACTCTAACTCATGTATTAATTTTCGTTGATTTCACTCGTCTACATAGATGATTGTTCCAACATGCTGACATTTCAATTTCTCTGACTTGTGTTATTATCTTGCTTCCATTCTCCTTCAGCCACTCATTCCTGTGATCATATTGTTGACTTTATCATTACCAATAACTGCAAGACCCTCCATAATTTTAAACTCAAGCATTTGTCTCTCTCTTACACCTTCTAACTTTCTAGTTCATTCCCTCTATTAGTTTGACTTACGTAGTTCTTCCATACCACCAATCCATTGATTCCACCGCTCTTACTATTTCTCACTTCTCTCAGTCTTCACCTAGCTCGTATCCAGCTTAAATTCCATGTACGTTGTATATACCCTCAGTAGTTTTGCTCCCCTTGGTTGGCACTTGCTTGGCAAAATCCCAGCCTAAATCCAAACCGCCTTTCCTTCTGCATTGTGGATGGACTACCTATAAAGGTCAGCCCCTCTATTTCTACTAGGTCCTAACTCCTCTCACCTATTCAAGGCTATTCCTCCAGCTTTCCCTCTCCTTCTGTCCTCTCCCTTTCTTCTGTGTCATCAGTTTCCCTTTCTAAAGGACCAGATTTGTTATTGTCCATATTCTGATCTCTAGACAGTCCCAAGATTTTCTTGGGTTCCAAGGAAATTTGGGGATTCCTTTGCCAACCTGTGCTTATTGCTCTGGGTGCTTTGGTCATAGACTACCCTATTTAGCCTATAGCTCGTTTTTTTTTTTAAAGGGTGAGTACTAAAATAATTAGCATATTCCTAAATGAAATATAACATTTATTAGTCTAATTTTCATTGTTAATGTTAGCATTAATTTGCTAGGTCTGGATCCCTTTTGTGGAAAGCAAAGTTGCTTTCGTTCATGTATGTCTAACAATAGTTTTGAGACATGAAATATATTTTAATGAAATAAATGATTATCTCTGGCATGAAAAATTTAAACATAGCTCTAACTCTTTGTGTTTTTGGGACATTAACCAGTTACATGACAATTTACATATCTATTTATGCATGCATATATGTATTTATATGTTATATACACACACACCTACAATAGTGGTTCTCAACTTTGGTTGTTCATTGAAATCACCAAGGAAGCTTTAAAAAATGCTTATGCCTGAGTCTTACCCTCAGAAATTCAAATTTGATTGGTCTTGGATGAGGCCCAGACATTAAGATTTTTTTAAGCTTTCAAGATAGCTCAAATGTGCATCAGAGTTGAGAAACATAAATGTCTTCCAGGTGGTGTGGAATTATCTTTTTATACATCTTGATGGGAAATAGTGATCTATCTTATGTTTACATGCTTTTGTCGTTCCTCCACTGAGTCTTATAGATTCTGAACAGCTTATTGCAACTTTTAACATGTGACTATCAACTAAAATATTGTAATGTTTTCCTTTCTCTCTTTTGTTTCTCTGCTCACTTTCAAATTGAACTCTGAAGTAATTTAGTATACTTTATGTTAATGTGAGTTACTATGACATTGCTGGATATCCTAGGTAGTTAAATACAGTTCTTCATTTTTTTAATGGATTGTCGTTTGGATTTTTCATATCTCTTACAAAGGCTATTATGATGTAGAGTATAAGGATAAGAGCCAGAAATAACACAGAATGGTATTTTCTTCTTTTCCTTAATTTTCCTATTTTGAGAAGTTGTTGGTATGCATGAGTAAGTGTTGGGAAAGCTCCAGGAGAGGCACTTTGAGGAGGTTTGCTTTGGAATAGCTTTATTACTGAGGAAGACTGTATCACCCAGTGGTCTTGAAGCCAGGTAGTCCTTTTTTTTTTTTTTTTTTTAAATCTTGGTTAAATTTGTCAGGCTTGATCTTTGCCCTACATTATCCATCTAATGTAGTCTTGAGAAAGTAATTTAGAGTTTCAGTTTTCTTATCTGTAATTTGAGAAATGTGATATCTATTCTAGTGTGATGTAATAGAATGATAATTTATAATTTCTTAGCAACTATATGGATGATGGGAGTACACAGATAATTATATCATTGCTTGTTAGTAGTATATATGATTAAAAAAATCACTGGTAAAATATCTATTGAATATTTGCTATGTGACAGGCACTTTTCCTTCATTGGAGCCTCCTACTCTGCTGTCTTCTCTGATGATGTCTCTCCCTGGGTATTGTGGATACAAGTCCTTTATTAGATATATGTTTGGCAGATAGTTCCTCCTACCCTGTGGTTTGTCGTTTCTTTTTTTAACAGTATTTTAAAAGAGCAATAGTTAATTTTGATGAATCCTAATTTCTTCATCTGTTCTCTGTATAGATTGTGCTTTTGGCCTCATAATTCAAGAAATCTTTGCCTCATCAAAGATCATAAGATTTTTGCCAGTGTTTTTTCCTAGATATTTTATCACTTTAGATTTGACATTTAGGTCTTACATTTAGATGTAATTGCCATTTTGTGTTAATTTTTGTATGTCATGTGAGGTATGGAAGA
Source organism: Hyaena hyaena (assembly GCF_003009895.1). Classification (NCBI taxonomy): domain Eukaryota; kingdom Metazoa; phylum Chordata; class Mammalia; order Carnivora; family Hyaenidae; genus Hyaena; species Hyaena hyaena. Next base: position 3,073,275 of record NW_024080771.1, on the reverse strand, counting down.
AGGCTTATTTTTTTTTTTCAAATGCATGTCTAGAGAGATTATCCTTTCTTCACTGCATCACTTTTGCACCTTTATCAAAAATCAGTGATCTGTATATATGTTTATTTCTGGAGTCTGTTCTAGCCTGTTGGTTTATTTTCTCATCTTTATACAAATGCCATGCTGTTTTATTTGCTCTAGCTTTTTAATTCTTGAAATCTGGTAGTATTATCCCTCTAATATTGTTCTTTTTCAGAATTGTTCCTTTGCATTTTTATATGAATTTAAAGTCAGCTTGTCTGTTCTTACAAAACACCCTGCTGGGATTGTGAATTCAATTGCTATGAATCTATAGCTCAATTTGGGGCAAATTAACATTGTAGAAAAATTGAATCTTCCAACCTGTGAACAAAGTATCTCTCATTTATCTAGACATTATTTAATTTCTTTCGACAGTATTTGTAGTTTTCAATAGACAGTTATTTTATCTTTAAGTTTATCCATAAGTATTTCATATTTTGATGCTATTTTTAAAATTTCAGTTTTTTTCTTTTGATGTTGACATTTGATTTATTTGATTTGATTTTTTAAAAATATAATTTATTGTCCAGTTAGCTAAGATACAGTATATACAGTGTGCTCTTGGTTTCAGGAATAGATTCCCATAATTCATCACTTACATACGACATCTAGTGCTCATCCCAAGTGCCTTCCTCAATGCCCATCACCCATTTTCCCTTCTCCCCCAGGTGCCCCCTTCAGCTCTCAGTTGTTTCTCTGTATTTAAGAGTCTCTTACGGTTTGCCTCCCTCTCTGTTTGGAACTGTTTTTTTCCCCTTCCCTTCCCACATGGTCTTCTGTTAAGTTTCTCCAATTCCACATGAGTGAAAACATGTGATATCTGCCCTTCTCTGACTGACTTATTTTACTTAGCATAATATCCTCCAGTGCATCCACGTTGTTGCCAGTGGCAAGATTTCATTCTTTATCATTGCCAAGTAGTATTTCATTGTATATATAAACCATATCTTCCTTTAAAATTTCAAATTGTTCTTATTGATTATTGCTTCCATAAAAAAGACAGTTTTTGTGTATGATTGATGTACTGTTCTCTGAAATCTTGCTAATAACCTCACTTATCAGTTTTAATAGCTTAAAAATGTTTTTTAGATTTTATTGGGGGTTCCACATGTCATTTTGAATAAAGACAACTTTAAATCCTACCATCCAATCTTATGTCTTTTATTTATTTCTCTTGCCTGATTGCATTGGTTACAGTGCAGTGTTGAAAAGAAGTGGTGAGAGCAGATATCTCTAACTTATTCTTGATCTTATGAGCAATATTTCAGTTCCCCCCATTAATTATGATGTTAGATGTACCTTTTTTTTTTTTACAAATAGTTTATTATCAAATTAGTTTCCACATAACACTCAGTGCTCATCCCCACAAGTGTCCTCCTCCATGCCCCCCCTCCCCCCCATAGATGTACCTTTTTTGTAGATGCTTTGTATCAGATTGAAGAATTTCTTTCTATTTAACATTTACTGAGTGTTTTTAATGTGAATAGATGTTGATTTTTGTCATATGGTTCTTCTGCATTGATTGAGATGGTAATATATGGTTTTTCTGTTTTTAATCTCAATGTTGTGAATTACATTGATTGATTCTCAGATGTAGAATCTACCCTTGAATTTTTGGGATAAAACAATGATACTTGTCTTTCCCTGACTGCCTTATTTTGCTTAGCATAATACTCTAGCTCCATCTGTGTTTTTGCAAATGGCAAGATTTCATTCCTTTTTATGACTGAGTAATATTCTTGTATGTATGTATGAGTATGTGTGTGTAGCTATATCTAAATCTATATCTACATCTATATATCCATATCTGTATCTATATCTATCTATCCTCTTCTTTTATTCACCAGTCAGTGTACATTTGGGCTCTTTCCATACTTTGGCTATTGTTGATAATGCTGCTATGAACATTGGGGTGCATGTATCCCTTTGAATAAGTATTTTGTATCCTTTTGGTACAAATTGCTAGATTGTAGGGTAGTTCTATTTTTTTTTTTCCTGTTTCAAGTTTTAATTTAAATTCTAGTTAGTTAACATATAGTGTAATATTAGTTTCAAGGGTAGAATTTAGTGGTTCATCATTTACATATAACACCCATTACTTATCACAAGTGTCCTTTTTTCTTTTTTAATTAAAAACGTTAAAAACATTTAAAAAGTTTTTAAATTAAAAATTAAAAAAAATTTAATGTTTATTTATTTTTGAGAGAGAGGAGAGAGAGAATAAGCGGGGGAAGGGCAGAGAGAAAGGGGACAGAGGATCTGAAGTGGACTCTGCACTGACAGCAGCGAGCCCGATGCAGGGCTCAAACTCATGAATTGTGAGATAATGACCTGAGTCAAAGTAGGACATTCTAGTGACTGAACTACCCAGATACCTCAACAAGTGTCTTTCTTAATATCCATCACCCATTTAGCCCATCCTCCTGTCCATCTCCTGTCCAGCAACCCTCAGTTTATTCTCTATAGTTAAGACTCTCTTTTATGATTTGTGTCACTTTTTTTCTTTCCCCTGTATTCATCTGTTTTGTTACTTAAATTCCACATATGAGTGAAATCAAATGGTATTTGTCTTTTACTGACTGATTTTATTTTGCTTAGCATAATACACCCTAGCTCCATCCACATTGTTGCAAATGACAAGATTTCATTCTTTTTGATGGCTGATATTCCATTTATATATATACCACATCTTCTTTATCCATTCATCGGTTGATGGACATTTAGGCTCTTTCTGTAACTTGTCTATTGTTGGTAATGCTGCTATAAACATTGGGGTGCCCGTGCCCCTGCAAATCAATATTTTTGTGTCCTTTGGATAAATATCTAATAGTGCAGTTGCTAGATTATAGGGTAGTTCTCTTTTTTTAAAAAATCATGTCATGTCACTTCTCTTTAATTTTTTATTAAAAATTTTGTTTTTATAGTTTATTTTTGAGACAGAGAGCATGAGTGGGGGAGGGGCAGAGAGAGAGGGAGACACAGAATCCGAAACAGGCTCCAGACTCTGAGCTGTCAGCACAGAGCTTGATGCGGGGCTCAAACCCACAAACTCTGAGACCTGACCTGAGCCGGTCAGACGCTTAACCGACTGAGCCACCCAGGCGCCCCAGTAGTTCTCTTTTTTTTTTTTTTTTTTTTTTTTTTTTTTTTTATTTTTTTTTTTTTTTTTTTTTTTTTT